>NC_083582.1:6840877-6945877 GCF_027579695.1 Neoarius graeffei | reverse complement strand
GAATAACTTCAACAGCGTAGTCGAGAGTTAATAGAGAGAATGGGACCAGGAGGGGCGTCCCTCAGGCGAAAGGTTCTTCATTAGCCAGACAGACAAAGTGTTAGTGAGCTGTAGGAGGTCAAACAGTTAATAATTGAAATGGTTCGTATTATATGGGACAGCATGGAGACTTGGGACAGTTTGTCTTCCTATAAATTAATTTCAAACGATCAGGTTTGAGATTCCATCAGAGGTTCGACGTGGCCCTGAGAGTAACCGACTTCCTTTGGAGCCGAAGCTGGACACTGCAGTGAGGTTTGTGCAGTTTGATATTTTATCAACTAAAACTTCAAAGCATTTTCTCCTGGGCGGCACGGTGGTGTAGTGGTTAGCGCTGTCACCTCACAGCAAGAAGGTCCGGGTTCGAGCCCCGTGGCCGGCGAGGGCCTTTCTGTACGGAGTTTGCATGTTCTCCCCGTGTCCGCGTGGGTTTCCTCCGGGTGCTCCGGTTTCCCCCACAGTCCAAAGACATGCAGGTTAGGTTAACTGGTGACTCTAAATTGAGCGTAGGTGTGAATGTGAGTGTGAATGGTTGTCTGTGTCTATGTGTCAGCCCTGTGATGACCTGGCGACTTGTCCAGGGTGTACCCCGCCTTTCGCCCGTAGTCAGCTGGGATAGGCTCCAGCTCGCCTGCGACCCTGTAGAACAGGATAAAGCGGCTAGAGATGATGAGATGAGCATTTTCTCCTCCTCCTCCATTCTGTGGTGTAATGTTCGCTAGTGAATTTGGGATTTATTAGAAATTAAAGTCTGTAGCCTTGAGTTACCATTTATAGTATTATTTATTAAACTTAAATCCTGGGGGAAACGTTGGGACAGTTCATCATGTTACAGTTTTTGTTCTTGTGGTTTGCAAATATAAAATTGTTTAAAACTGTTAAAAATGTGGGCGTGTCCCCGCAGGAGGATTAATCTTATTCCCTTCCTTCTTGAGAATGGAACTGTTTTGTCGAGTCAGGTTTTGGGTAAACGGACATTTTTCTCTCGCTGTACCAGCATCGTGTGTTCATACGGGACAGGATTTGATCATAAATAAAAATTAAACATGTCGGATTAAGCGAGGGATTTTATTTTTGTCCCATGTCTCCCTGAAAAAAATAACGACAGAAGAAACGAATCCTGAAGGCCAGTATATGTGACAAGCTGAGAAACTCATGTTATGGTAAGAGGGTACAGTAAATACTCTCTAATGCGATATGAATGTGACGTGATCTGCAAAGAATTTCACACAATCTACAAAAGCTGAAAACTTTTCAAGTCCCCAGTCTCCCCGCTCGCCGCTACTACAGCGCTGATGAATTCTCCAATCTGATTAGTCAGAAACGGCGTTGATTAATTATCTGCTTTGCAGTTGTCTGGAGTCGCAATGTCCGTGGTGAAGAAAGAGCACTACGCACCACAGGTTTGTACGATTTATATCTTCGTTCACAAAACCACTGGCTGGCAATCAGACCTTGATCTTCATATCTCAACAACCGTGGAACAACCATGGCTTTGTCTAGTCGAGGACATCCAACAAAAGTCAGTGAGTTTCGTAAAGAAGGGATAAGTCAAAGTGGCAACATTTGACGCAATGCTACCACCAGTATGCTTCACAGTGAGGATGGTGAGCTCAGTGATGGAGACCAGAAGTCGTGCTTTGCTCCAAGGCCAAACAAGTTCAGTTTTGGTCTTTAAGTCCTTTGTATTCTTCATTTGCACGTGATGTCATAGCTAATTATGCATGAGGCTTTGAACCGGAAGTCGGCCATGTTGGAGGGTAAACACAAACTCATGCGGCGCACATTTGCTCTAGAAGATATGCTTGAGAGGTTGTTACGCTCAAGAATTCCTTTTGTTTCTTCACCATGCCGACTCTTTGTGCTGTAACAGGATGTGGATACAACTCTATTCGAGACAAGGGGACTCTTTAGAATTCCAGCAATTATAAAAAAAAATCAAGGAGAAAAAATAAGAGAGTCGTCAACGGCTGTCCAACATAAACTGGGATGAGAAAGTAAAACCCACACGAGTCTGCAGTGAACATTTTATCAATGCCAAGTGCTACGAACTAGTTATTAATGAAAGAAAGATCGCAATATATAAGAAATATTGGATGGTTTAATAGCCGTGATGATCGAGTGTGTGATCCGACAATCAAAGGCTTCTATGATTATTTAATTTTAAAAAGAGCTGTATATAATTTTTGATGACGCTGCTTTTATTGTGCTTTTTCTTTCCATAAGGGAAACCAGCTGATCTCGACAATTTTACAGATCCAGACTGGGCTCCGACACAAAATACGGGCCACAACAAAATCAAAGATGGTACTAAAGCGGGAGCTTGAAATGCTAGCGCAGAAAGAAACGCTTGACGAATCTTCTCAAACGATCACAGAGTCAATCGAATACAATTCACGTCAATCTCCGACCTCAAATACTGCAGCCTCCTCGCCCGGTGAGGGCGCTTTTATAACCAAACATTTTATATAGTGTGTTAGATACCCAAGGGCGGCTGGTGCATAAGGGCGATTGGGCGACGCACTGCCAAAACGAAAAAAAAATTTTTTTTCTTCTTTTTTTAAAACAAACTTTCACCAGCGCTGCTCAAGGCCGTTTTAATCTGTCTCTGGGTATCATTGTCCAATCAGGGTGGTCTTGCTTCTAGAGTACCGCCCCTTTTGGGGTGATTTCAGTCACGCTGAAAATCGCCCAAGAGTTCACTGATAGAGTCCCATGTTAATATATTTTTTTTCTCCTGACTGACACTTCAATGCAATCTCTATGGGTTCCGGGGGGGGGCGTGCCCTAACGTGCTTACGTCACTGCGAAGCGCGGCAAAGTTGCGTTCGATCCGCTCAGTTTCTGAGGTGAGATGGATGCGGAAAGCAATTCAGTGCGGTCCTTAAAAGAAGTTCCATTTAGTCAGCGATCAAATCGAGCTAAATTGGCAACAAAACAAGCTGGACCCCCCTCGACCAAATCTAAACATAAAACAAATTTCGACAAGGGGGGGGGGATCATATACTCGAGGTTTTACTTCAACATGGTCCCAGCGCAAATCCTGGCGAGCTGGCTGCAAGGACACCTCAGCGGTTTTCTGCTCCCCCTGCTTACTTTCCCACCCTGGAGGGGCTCCACGGACAACACTGCTTGGACGGTCACTGGAGTTTCGGACATGCATCATTTGTCGGAGAAAATAAAAAAACATGAGTCATCAAAGATTCACATGGGCAGCTGCCTGAAATTTTTGGCTTTTGGGAGAGTGAACATCGCTACACGGCCGGATGAGGGCTACAGGCGAGCAGTTCACCGCCACAATGATGAGGTGAGCAAGAACAGGCACATATTAAACCGGCTCATCCAATGCGTGACATTTCGTGGAGTGTTCGAGTTAGCTCTACGAGGCAAAGACGAAACTGAGGGCTCCAGTCACCGTGGTGTTTTTTTTCTGGGTTTGGTTGACTTCGTGACACACACACACACACACACACACACACACACACACACACACACACACACAGTCACAGAATCCGTTCACTTTTGATGTTTTCAATGTGCATTTGTATATTTGCCACACTTTGCTCTGAGAGTTAGCACTTTGGTAATATCCTTGGTAAATACCAGTAATTGCAAGATCTAAAGATCCACTCATCCATTTATTCAACTGCTATTGTTATGTTAGCCAACTATTTACAATGTTTTGTTCCAGTAAGTGCACTTTCCTGTTGTCCTTAAGTTGCACAGTCTGTAAAATTCTTGCTGGTCATGGAGTTTGAAGTACAAAATCTATTTACAGAACATTCTGTAGAACAGTTGACTTGCTACCTAGGTCAATTTACTTCAGTCCTGTGGACATTTATGGTCCGTGTAGACATAACGGGGGAAAATTGCCCCCCCTGAAAAAAAAATTCAGGAGCCGCCACTGTAGACACCTGTCTTTTGAAGCAGTCAAAATGATTGTTTTTAAAATAGATTTGAGAAACGACTACAAACTTCGAAATGTAGCTCCTCTTTACGTTCCAGTCTGTACTCTCACCATTGTGTGTGTTTATGTGTGTATACTGTATATCCTCCAACATGGTGGCGGTCAAGCAGTTTTGGTCACGTGGTTGTAAACAAAGAATAGTACGTGTTTATCTGTAAGAGCGCCCTCTAGTGGTGAATCCAATCAGCGCACCAATCAGTGCACCTAGGACTTTCAACAAAACTGGATGCCCTGTTTGGCGATGCAACGTGTAGAAGAGATAAATAGCGTCCTCACATTTTGAAAACAACAACAAAAGGTGTGTGTTTAGATTACCAAATATATTTAAAAAGGAGGCGGCACGGTGGTGTAGTGGTTAGCGCTGTCGCCTCACAGCAAGAAGGTCCTGGGTTCGAGCCCCGGGGCCGGCGAGGGCCTTTCTGTGTGGAGTTTGCATGTTGTCCGCGTGGGTTTCCTCCGGGTGCTCCGGTTTCCCCCACAGTCCAAAGACATGCAGGTTAGGTTAGCTGGTGACTCTAAATTGAGCGTAGGTGTGAATGTGAGTGTGAATGGTTGTCTGTGTCTGTGTGTCAGCCCTGCGATGACCTGGCGACTTGTCCAGGGTGTACCCCGCCTTTCGCCTGTAGTCAGCTGGGATAGGCTCCAGCTCGCCTGCGACCCTGTAGAAGGATAAAGCGGCTAGAGATAATGAGATGAGATGAGATTTAAAAAGGAAAACAAAGAACAACAAAGGTTCAGACCCAATCTCCATCCTATATCTGTTTACGTTCTCCGTCAGTGAGGTATGTGTTCATACTGGCAATGATAAAGAGATGTTTGCTGTAGCTCCTTTACGCAGGCACGTATAGAAGTCATTTGTAGGACCTGCATTCATTTGCATTCATCCTCACACACACACACTCCATTTACACCACCTCTCACAGCTGTCACTCAACATGACAGCCTGTCAGTATTTATATCAGGTCAAAGATCATCCATCACATCTGAGTGGGTGGAGCCACATCAAACTAGTGTTAGCCTGCATGCACCGGCAGTCACATGGACCAAGTGTGTGACGACAGATGTTGCTCTATAGTGTTTCAAATGAATTCAAGACAAAAGCAAATATTGATTTCTGAAAGCAAATTATTATTATTCAGTAAAATATCAGCCCACACACACACACACACACGCCTCATTTACCTGATCAGGTCAAACACGTCTTATTCATGTATTTGTTTTTGTTCTGCGTTGTGGATTATAAACCTGGATCTGATGATTATGTTTAATCACAGGTCTATTATTAGAGGATCGTTATCGTATAATCAGACGTGGCGAGCATGCGTTAGCCAATCTCATTACGTTCTTATTATGATCTCATACAGTCTGTCAAGAAATAATCTTAGAAAGACAGCAGAGTCTAAATCCGGCTTAACTCATTATACACAGTTTGAAGGTCCCTTGCAAAACGCTATTCAATTATTTTATATTTCTTTTTTCTCTTCCTGTTTTAGCATGGTATAAAAACACTACAGGATAAAACAGGCTGATTTTGCAACTAAATATTAAATATGGGGCGGCACGGTGGTGTAGTGGTTAGCGCTGTCGCCTCACAGCAAGAAGGTCCTGGGTTCGAGCCCCGTGGCCGGCGAGGGCCTTTCTGTGCGGAGTTTGCATGTTCTCCCCGTGTCCGCGTGGGTTTCCTCCGGGTGCTCCGGTTTCCCCCACAGTCCAAAGACATGCAGGTTAGGTTAACTGGTGACTCTAAATTGAGCGTAGGTGTGAATGTGAGTGTGAATGGTTGTCTGTGTCTATGTGTCAGCCCTGTGATGACCTGGCGACTTGTCCAGGGTGTACCCCGCCTTTCGCCCGTAGTCAGCTGGGATAGGCTCCAGCTTGCCGGCGACCCTGTAGAACAGGATAAAGCGGCTACAGATAATGAGATGAGATGAAATATTAAATATGTAAATTGCTTTGCTCTAATTGGCTAACATCTTTCAACAAGAACTCAGTCAGCCACACCCACAGAATTGTTTTGCTACGGTCTTCACGTTGCTCTTTTTACGATTATATCCAGATGCTTGTGTACATATAAAAACAATTATTATCATATTAATCCACATTCACTGGATATGAGCAATCGCATGCTCTGACTGGCTACTCTACTACTAGGATATCAGCTCATATACTGTGAGTAGAGAAAAACAAAATGGTGGAGCGTGTTGCTGAATCAACCGAGGATGAAATAAAAACTCGACTCGAAAACAAAACCACAAAAAATACAAATAACAAAGCAGCAAAATATGGAATGAAAGTATTTGATGGCAAGAATGTATCTTTTTTTTAAATTTTTCAAGAATTATTATTATTATCACATTTTTCACAAATTGCTCCTGTCATTTCGCCAGTTTGTTTACATTCTAAGATTTTGTAAAACAATAATAGAATAAAACAGTTATTCTACTCAATCTCGCCATACATGGCTTATAGACAACTCAGTGCTATGCACCTCATTGGCTATCAGCTCGTGTACGACTTGATTTCGTGGAATAACTCTTAACTATTTTGAAACTATATACATATACCCTCCCTGGCCACTTTAATAGGAACTTGTTCTTGATTCTAAGATCCCTGTTCTTGGCTGCAGGACTGGAACTCAATGAGTCTTCTATTTTTCTGTTGCATGCTGAGATGCTTTTCTGCTCACCACGGTAGTAAAGAGTGATTATATGAGTTACTATATCCTTCCTGGCAAAAAAATCTCGAACCAATCTGCATTTCCCTCTGACCCTCTCTTATCAACAAGGCATCTGTTTCTTTCCACCCACAGAACTGTCACCCACTCACTCATTCACTCACTCAATATTTGTTTTTTTGTTTTTCGCACCATTCTGTGTAAACTCTAGAGACTGTTGTGTGTGAAAACCCCAGGAGGAGATCAGCAGTTTCTGAAATACTCAAACCTCATACTCATCTGGCTCGAACCAACACCCATACCACAGTGAAAGAAAGAAAGAAAGAAAGAAAGAAAGAAAGAAAGAAAGAAAGAAAGAAAGAAAGAAAGTCACACTTTGTTTGAGATCACAATTTTTCCCATTCTGATGTTTGAACATTGTGAACATGAACTGAAGCTCTTGATTTGTATCTGCTTGATTTTATGCTACATAGCTAGCATGTTCTATCACATCCCTGCCGTTGGGTAAGCTTCCTTACCAAGCTAACCTGAAGTCAGGGATTTGCTTATGACTCCAATACTATGGTCAATTCAGATAATGTAGCTTAGCAAGCGATGTAAGGGACTTCAAGTTTTATCTACATTTAGAGTCACGGAAAGAATGAAACTTGGTGGAAGGGTGCAGCATGGGCCAAGGAAGAACCTGTTCCATTTTGGAGCAGATCCGAACCATGGAGTTGATCCACGCATTGATTTTTACTTTCGCTGACGTTCAGAGATACAGCATTTAGCCTTGGCGGAAGTCTGCGCTCTAAAGTGCTTTTCTAGTTTGATAAGTTTTACTCTTCACTCCACAAAGCACCTTGTGTTCCTCCTCCATGAATATGAGGGCTTTATAAACCAGCACACTGTGATCCCTGATTCAGTTTGTCACACGCTAGAGACTCGGCTTTTCAAGACGCTTGAATGTTTCTATAACGGGGAACAATGGATCGATTATTAATGACTGTAAAGCAGCGACTCCTGCAGTGACGGGAACGTCTCTAATAATTACCTACAGCAGCTCGAAATTAACCAACCAGCTGAAGAGGGGAAAAAAACCCTCCGTATGTTCCTTCAGTCTGCTGGGTTTTGTTCTTACACTAAAATGATAGAATATCTAGAGAAAAGAAATACAAAAAAAGAAAGGACTGCCAGAGATGTTCTTGTGGTGTTTTATGAGTTCATCACTTCCAGGAAAACAACCAAATCACAAAGATTACTCATCCTGTACTTTGATGATTTAAAGCCACAGTATTTATTTTACAGCATGTCTTGTTCACTTTTGTCTCTTTTGATTTACAGATGGCTGGAATCACCGAGCAAGAATAAGACACCTACTCCAGCTTGGACAGAGTACAGAGATTAATAATGAAATGGAAGAAAAAGCCCATGTGTTGTTAGAGCACCCTCTACTGCTGGTTGCTTAGTGTGTGTTTCTTAAACAGTTCTTAATAAGGACTGATGTGTGATTGTAATATCAGTAGCATGTTGCTCACTGTGATTGTGACTGTAGCTGTAAAAGCTTGATAAGGGAGCAGTGTAACCGTATAACACCTTCATTTTGCATTCATTAAACCCTCCTGAAATGTGTCTGAGCACAAATACAAGGCCAAGACGGAAATTTTACTGATTTCAAACGTAGCCTTAAAAGCGCTGTGTTAATTTTCGACAGCTTGTACCAAAGCGTTTGACTCAATACACCGAAAAAAGCTGGAGATACTCCAGGCATACGGTGGTGCTTGGAAGTTTGTGAACCCTTTAGAATTTTCGATATTTCTGCATAAATATGACCTAAAACATCATCAGATTTTCACACAAGTCCTAAAAGTAGATAAAGAGAACCCAGTTAAACAAATGAGACAAAAAATATTATACTTGGTCATTTATTTATTGAGGAAAATGATCCAATATTACATATCTGTGAGTGGCAAAAGTATGTGAACCTTTGCTTTCAGTATCTGGTGTGACCCCCTTGTGCAGCAATAACTGCAACTAAACATTTGCGGT
Source organism: Neoarius graeffei (assembly GCF_027579695.1). Lineage (NCBI taxonomy): Eukaryota > Metazoa > Chordata > Actinopteri > Siluriformes > Ariidae > Neoarius > Neoarius graeffei. The sequence goes on along the minus strand of NC_083582.1, from coordinate 6,937,169 downwards.
AACTGTTGATCAGTCCTGCACACCGGCTTGGAGGAATTTTAGCCCATTCCTCCGTACAGAACAGCTTCAACTCTGGGATGTTGGTGGGTTTCCTCACATGAACTGCTCGCTTCAGGTCCTTCCACAACATTTCCATTGGATTAAGGTCAGGACTTTGACTTGGCCATTCCAAAACATTAACTTTATTCTTCTTTAACCATTCTTTGGTAGAACGACTTGTGTGCTTAGGGTCGTTGTCTTGCTGCATGACCCACCTTCTCTTGAGATTCAGTTCATGGACAGATGTCCTGACATTTTCCTTTAGAATTCGCTGGTATAATTCAGAATTCATCGTTCCATCAATGATGGCAAGCCGTCCTGGCCCAGATGCAGCAAAACAGGCCCAAACCATGATACTACCACCACCATGTTTCACAGATGGGATAAGGTTCTTATGCTGGAATCCAGTGTTTTCCTTTCTCCAAATATAACGCTTCTCATTTAAACCAAAAAGTTCTATTTTGGTCTCATCTGTCCACAAAACATTTTTCCAATAACCTTCTGGCTTGTCCACATGATCTTTAGCAAACTGCAGATGAGCAGCAATGTTCTTTTTGGAGAGCAGTGGTTTTCTCCTTGCAACCCTGCCATACTCCTGGGGAGGGTAACAATGGTTTTGCATTTCCTCCATTTGTACACAATCTGTCTGACTGTGGATTGGTGGAGTCCAAACTCTTTAGAGATGGTTTTGTAACCTTTTCCAGCCTGATGAGCATCAACAACGCTTTTTCTGAGGTCCTCAGAAATCTCCTTTGTTCATGCCATGATACACTTCCACAAACATGTGTTGTGAAGATCAGACTTTGATAGATCCCTGTTCTTTAAATAAAACAGGGTGCCCACTCACACCTGGTTGTCATCCCATTGATTGAAAACACCTGACTCTAATTTCACCTTCAAATTAACTGCTAATCCTAGAGGTTCACATACTTTTGCCACTCACAGATATGTAATATTGGATCATTTTCCTCAATAAATAAATGGCCAAGTATAATATTTTTGTCTCATTTGTTTAACTGGGTTCTCTTTATCTACTTTTAGGACGTGTGTGAAAATCTGATGATGTTTTAGGTCATATTTATGCAGAAATATAGAAAATTATAAAGGGTTCACAAACTTTCAAGCACCACTCTATATTCTTGGGTTTCACGTGATGTCACATCCGCCTCATTAGTTATTCAAAACTTTAACTGGTGGTCTACCAAAGCTCAGCTTACAAAGCGTTTGTACGGAGAAGGTTCATTGCTCGCATGAAAAATGCCTTACGCTTGCGTTGTTTTAGGTTGTTTGGAGCGAATCGATCAAACCATGAAACTGATAAATGTTTCTTCAGGGTTCCCCGTGAACTAATAAAAAAGGGTGAACGAACACAGGATTTCACAAAAAGACGTGGAGAAAGGTGGCTTTCGAACCTCTCAGTGAAATCGAAGGGAGCCGAGTCGAAGCGTGCTCGAGTTTGCAGTGATCACTTGGTGAAAGGTTTGTATTTCCCTCTCAGCTCGGTCCTTAGTGTTTTCCAAGTACTTTTCTTGCTATGTGTCGTTATTTTGTGCTACTGTTTTTAGTCACGAAGTGCTAAAGTCCCCAGCTGTTTCTTTGTTTACTCCTCACAAAGTCCATATGCATGAAGGTCGCAATAAAATTCTTCCCCAGCCGTACAGTTACAATGCGCCGTGATCACTTCTCTGTCTTGTTTAACTAAGGTCCAGGTCTTTAAAGGGGTTTCTGATGATCTTTGTGAATGAGAGAGAAGAGCCAACACAAGTGAGAATCAAGCCAACTAACTTGCAGCGCTTCGTTGTAAAGACGCGAACGAAAAGCTTAAACCTTACACGGGCAAAAACAATACAGGATTCATTGGGCAGTGACTTGATCTCGAGGTCCTTTACCCAGCCACATACAAAAAAGTTGTAAGCCTCCGTACTCTTCCACACTTTCATCTGTTTTGTGGTGTAGAAGGACGTCTGCAACACCAGATAGTTGGAGATGTCGGGGAACTCGACTGAAGGGTAGTTTTCGAGATCGTATGACAAATCCTTCTTTCCCAGACTGTAGGGGTCGATTCCATTGCACACAGCGATCTTCTGAATATATCTAAAGCCAGCAGTGGCTTCTAGATCACTAGCATACTTTGATAACTTATCGCTAGTTGTTTGCACTACGGCAGCCGTTTAGGTTTGCGAGACCACCAGCTGTTTTACCGGAAGTGAAATTGCTAAGAAAAGTCACGTGACTGAAACCCAAGAATGCAGGCTATATATAGAAGCTCTATCCATCCTAGGAACACTGACCTATTTTCCAGAAAGAATCCAAAACGGTGAGGAATTGACCATGATTTTTGTTGAACTGCTCATTAAGGCTTAATTAGTCCATAACTTCATTAATAATTGTAATGAAGCAAACCTGAGTAGAAGTTATCTACACCCTAAGTACCTTCATGCCAGAAAGAATTAAAATTGGTGAAGAATTGATTGAGAAGAAGCAATTTTTGTGAAATGTGGACGACGACGGACAACACATGATGGAATAAACTCATCACCTGTCGGCGGATGACCTCATAATCAAGTGAGCAAGATGGATATGGATGGATCCCTGTCATACTCATTTGCTTGCACTTTTAAAAAAAAAATGCTCTGATGCCAGCATCTGATACCATGCGACATAAACATTTAAAACGTGTTTCAGGTGCTGGGAAGGAACTGACGAGCGATGAGTAGTGAAGCAGAGAAACTGTCGCATATGAGAGCAGTTCACTTCAGCGAGCACTGAGCATCGAGCTCAGGAATGAAGGTGCAGTTCACGTCACACTGCGCTCATTTTTAATGATAGTGACCTGTGGGCTTGTTTTGCAATGCAATTTTGTGTGTGCACTGCTGAGTGATGTATGTGTGTGTGTGTGTGTGTGTGTGTGTGTGTGTGTGTGTGTGTGTGTGTGTGTAACAAGGGAAGGTCATTCACCAGCAGGAGTTTAATCTGCTCCGGCCAACAGGCTGAATGAACAGAACAAACAGGAGTTACACACACACACACACACACACTGCATGATCGATGTGGGCCTGCAGCCTCGCTTCACTTTATACACTTTAATTGGCTAGAAAACACACACACACACACACACACACACACACACACACACACACACAGACAGCAGAAAAACCACAAACACACTTGAACTTTATATAACCTCTCTTATACTCTCTCTATAGATATGACTCTAAGAGTTGTCTTTTTATTTTCCTCATACAAAAAATCCTCAAATATTAATAAAAAAATCTGTCAAATTCAAACAAACTGGGAGGTAAACATTGTTTTTGTCTCACACCAATAAATAGGATGATACATAAAGAAACAGTGCATAACATTAAACATTGCTCTCAATCTCTATATCTCTTGATACCCGAGTTTTTACACATACTGCACATTTACATTCTTTAAAACTTGAGATCACAATGCAAACGTGTCAAAACACGTCTAAGTCACGTTGCGAGAGTCTGACACGACTCGGGTTTGCGTTACAGATTTTTCCAGAAATGCTGACGTCAGCAAAAATACTCACATCACAATACTCTTCCAAACATTAAACATGGTTTACTGAACAGAAATAATTTTCTCTTGATTTGCTGAAAAGTTGTTTGTTCACAAAAAGAGACATTTTCCTCCTTTTAAAAAGGATATTCTTGTCTTGTTGATAATTGACGTCATCTCTAGTGCTTTTGTCTTTATATACACTCACCGGCAACTTTATTAGGAACACCTACACCTGCTGTTCTGTTTGACGCAGTTCTCAGTTAAAGAGCTTCAGTTCATGTTCACAATGTTCAAACATCAGAATGGGAAAAAATTGCGATCTCAAACGAAGTGTGACTTTCTTTCACTGTGGCAGGGGTGTTGGTTTGAGTCAGATGAGTATGAGGTTTGAGTATTTCAGAAACTGCTGATCTCCTGGGGTTTTCACACACAACAGTCTCGAGAATTTACACAGAATGGTGCAAAAAACATCATCAAGTTAGTGAGTGAGTGAATGACAGTTCTGTGGGTGGAAAAAACAACAAATGACCTGCTGATTGGTTTGAATTTTTTTTTTGCCAGGAAGGATATAGTCATAATATATAGATTTAGGCACTGCCTAAAAGCGGAGCTCCCATCTGTTTCTGGGTTGTAGAATTTTCTTATATCATAGGCAGTCTCTTTTGTTTTATTTCTTTATCGGCTTTTTTATTTCTTTATCGACTGCCCACTAGGTGGTGTGTATGACTGGCAATTACTAACACTGGCCACTAGGCAGTGTTTAGGACTGTAATTACTAACACTGGCCAATAGGCGGTGTGTATGACTGGTAATTACTAACACTGGCCACTAGGCGGGATGTAGGACCGGTAATTACTAACACTGGCTACTAGGTGGTGTGTATGACTGGTAACTACTAACACTGGCCACTAGACGGCGTGTATGACTGGTAATTACTAACACTGGCCACTAGGTGGCATGTCTCATCTCATCTCATTATCTCTAGCCGCTTTATCCTTCTACAGGGTCGCAGGCAAGCTGGAGCCTATCCCAGCTGACTACGGGCGAAAGGCGGGGTACACCCTGGACAAGTCGCCAGGTCATCACAGGGCTGACACATAGACACAGACAACCATTCACATGCACATTCACACCTACGGTCAATTTAGAGTCACCAGTTAACCTAACCTGCATGTCTTTGGACTGTGGGGGAAACCGGAGCACCCGGAGGAAACCCACGCGGACACGGGGAGAACATGCAAACTCCGCACAGAAAGGCCCTCGCCGGCCACGGGGCTCGAACCCAGACCTTCTTGCTGTGAGGCGACAGCGCTAACCACTACACCACCGTGCCGAGGCGGTGTGTATGACTGGTAATTACTAACACTGGCCACTAGGCAGCATGTATGACTGGTAATTACTAACACTGGCCACTAGGCGGTGTGTATGACCGGTAGTTACTAACACTGGCCACTAGGCGGCATGTAGGACCGGTAATTACTAACACTGGCCACTAGGTGGCATGTATGACTGCTAATTACTAACACTGGCCACTAGGCAGCATGTATGACTGCTAATTACAAACACTGGCCACTAGGTGGTGTGTATGACCGGTAGTTACTAACACTGGCCACTAGGCAGCATGTAGGACCGGTAATTACTAACACTGGCCACTAGGCGGCGTGTATGACTGGTAATTACTAACACTGGCCACTAGGCGGCATGTAGGACCGGTAATTACTAACACTGGCCACTAGGCGGCATGTATGACGGGTAATTACTAACACTGGCCACTAGGCGGCGTGTCTCATCTCATCTCATCTCATTATCTCTAGCCGCTTTATCCTTCTACAGGGTCGCAGGCAAGCTGGAGCCTATCCCAGCTGACTATGGGCGAAAGGCGGGGTACACCCTGGACAAGTCGCCAGGTCATCACAGGGCTGACACATAGACACAGACAACCATTCACACTCACATTCACACCTACGCTCAATTTAGAGTCACCAGTTAACCTAACCTGCATGTCTTTGGACTGTGGGGGAAACCGGAGCACCCGGAGGAAACCCACGCGGACACGGGGAGAACATGCAAACTCCACACAGAAAGGCCCTCGCCGGCCCCGGGGCTCGAACCCAGGACCTTCTTGCTGTGAGGCGACAGTGCTAACCACTACACCACCGTGCCTAGGCGGCGTGTATAACTGGTAATTACTAACACTGGCCACTAGGCGGCATGTAGGACCGGTAATTACTAACACTGGCCACTAGGCGGCATGTATGACTGGTAATTACTAACACTGGCCACTAGGCGGTGTGTATGACTAATTACTAACACTGGTACGGTGGCAGACATGCACAGGACCCAAACAATCAAAAAAACAACTCAATGGGTCCTTACTCTATGCCTATGGGGCTCCGCCCGCGCAGAAGTGCCGCTATAATCACTCTTTACAACTGTGGTGAGCTTAAAAGCATCTCAGCATGCAACAGAAACATAGAACACATTGGGTTCCACTCCCATTTGTCGCATGAAGCTGGTTTAAAAAGCTAACACTCAGTACGTTTACATGCACATCCAAATCGAGCTGCTGTCGGTAATCGAGCAAAGGGTCCCAGCAGGGGTGCCAGAGAAATCCAATCCTACATGCATACTGTGAAATCGAGCTATTGAGTGAGGTGCATTGTGCACCCGAGCCACAGGTGGCGCTACATGCCCCATCGTGTTGGTACACTTCCGGTTGTCGTCATGAAGAAGAGCTATTCAAGAGTATAAACAAAGGGACTACAGGCGGAAATTAGCATGTACTGCTATAACCTGGTACAGACATCTGTCCTTACCACAAGGATAATGTTTAATTTGTGCACTGTCCCTTTTAAAAATAAAATAAACTCTAAGAAGAGTGTTTGTAGTTTGTATGTACGAACAGAAGTGTTCCTAATAAAGTGGGCGGCTAAGGTGACGTGTCATGCCGACCGAGGCTGTTTTTTTTTTTTTTTTCCGATCGAGGCTGTCGTGTTTCCTGCTTGTGGTCTCGTCACTCGTCACTTCCGGAAGGGGCAGTGCTGAAGTAAGTAGCTCGACTACGTAGCTCGATAGGGTTTACATGCACTAAGTAGCTCGGCAAAAATCGCATAATCTAGGTTGTGGAGCTCGATTGCGAGAAATCAAGTTCGGTTCAATTTCAGCCGAGCTAAGGTGTTTACATGCCATTTAGAACTTCGATTTCAGACGAGCAACGGCAGAAATTCGATTTTCTCTATGTGCATGTAAACGCACTGACTGATTCCTGGAACACAGGCGTGACTGGACTGGAACACTCGGACTGGAGTAATTCTTTCCCGCAAACAACAAAATGAATGAAGTTGAGGCATGTGTTACGGTGTAAAGTCTTCCCTATACGAAAACCAAGTTGAACAAGAAGACATGGTCATCACTATCTCCCGCCACAAGCATTTTATGAAGACCTCTTAACACTTACGCCCTTTTAGCCCATTGCTTTAATATTGATTTATGATGTTGTAAGTGCTATGACACCTTCATAAAACGCTAAGCAGGTTTTTTCAGTAGTATGATCACGCAAAGTTTCATTGATGTAGCTTGCGTAGTTTCTGAGAAAACTGGTCCAGATTGAGTCCATTAGTACAAATTCCAATAACAAAAATCAAGGGACATAACTCGGAAAATAATAATTTCTCGTAAATGATTTTCAAACTCAACTTAGATCATGAATAGTAATATGAGCACGCAAAAGTTTTATTGATGTAGCTTGTAAAACAAAAGAATAAATAACATCCCTGCTGACTACTTCCTTTTTTCCCCCCGAGAAAGACACGTAGTTCTGAGAAGTACCTTTCGGTAAAATCTCTTAAACATCAATGTTAAACAGGGCTGAGAGGAAATACACAACGACAATGTTGTTTGGTTTAAGGCCCGGTCCCACAATACTGATAACTATAACAAATAACTATCAATAAACCGGTCCCCTACAGTTTATGTGGTCGGTGCTCACACCAGAACGATAACGATCCCTATAGCCCAGGCCTGGGTTTATCCGTATGGCTGAGATTCCTTCTGGATCCATTTTCCAGACCTGAACCTGATCCGATAAACGTCTAACCAATCAGGTAATTGTTTACATGTGACGTCATCTGAGCATGTGCTGTTTTTCCCCGGGCATCTTTGTACATCCTTGTTGCGTCATGAAGTCACAGAATATGGATTAACGGAAAATAAAAACTAATACAAAACACGGATCTTTTATCTTTTATTCACGGATATGTGATTATTTTCCTTGAAATATCAACAGTAAATTAATAAAGTAAAAATATACAGTGGGGCAAAAAAGTATTTAGTCAGCCACAAATTGTGCAAGTTCTCCCACTTAAAAAGATGAGAGAGGCCTGTAATTTTCATCATAGGTACACTTCAACTATGAGAGACAGAATGGGGGGAAAGAATCCAGGAAATCACATTGTAGGATTTTTAATGAATTTATTGGTAAATTCCTCGGTAAAATAAGTATTTGGTCACCTACAAACAAGCAAGATTTCTGGCTCTCACAGACCTGTAACTTCTTCTTTAAGAGGCTGCTCTGTCCTCCACTCGTTACCTGTATTAATGGCACCTGTTTGAACTCGTTATCAGTATAAAAGACACCTGTCCACAACCTCAAACAGTCACACTCCAAACTCCACTATGGCCAAGACCAAAGAGCTGTCAAAGGACACCAGAAACAAAATTGTAGACCTGCACCAGGCTGGGAAGACTGAATCTGCAATAGGTAAGCAGCTTGGTGTGAAGAAATCAACTGTGGGAGCAATTATTAGAAAATGGAAGACATACAAGACTACTGATAATCTCCCTCGATCTGGGGCTCCACGCAAGATCTCACCCTGTGGGGTCAAAATGATCACAAGAACGGTGAGCAAAAATCCCAGAACCACACGGGGGGACCTAGTGAATGATCTGCAGAGAGCTGGGACCAAAGTAACAAAGGCTACCATCAGTAACACACTACGCCGCCAGGGACTCAAATCCTGCAGTGCCAGACGTGTCCCCCTGCTTAAGCCAGTACATGTCCAGGCCCATCTGAAGTTTGCTAGAGAGCGTTTGGATGATCTAGAAGAGGATTGGGAGAATGTCATATGGTCAGATGAAACCAAAATAGAACTTTTTGTTAAAAACTCAACTTGTCATGTTTGGAGGAGAAAGAATGCTGAGTTGCATCCAAAGAACACCATACCTACTGTGAAGCATGGGGGTGGAAACATCATGCTTTGGGGCTGTTTTTCTGCAAAGGGACCAGGACGACTGATCCGTGCAAAGGAAAGAATGAATGGGGCCATGTATCGTGAGATTTTGAGTGAAAACCTCCTTCCATCAGCAAGGGCATTGAAGATGAAACGTGGCTGGGTCTTTCAGCATGACAGTGATCCCAAACACACCGCCCGGGCAACGAAGGAGTGGCTTCGTAAGAAGCATTTCAAGGTCCTGGAGTGGCCTAGCCAGTCTCCAGATCTCAACCCCATAGAAAATCTTTGGAGGGAGTTGAAAGCCCGTGTTGCCCAGCGACAGCCCCAAAACATCACTGCTCTAGAGGAGATCTGCATGGAGGAATGGGCCAAAATACCAGCAACAGTGTGTGAAAACCTTGTGAAGACTTACAGAAAACGTTTGACCTCTGTCATTGCCAACAAAGGGTATATAACAAAGTATTGAGATGAGCTTTTGTTATTGACCAAATACTTATTTTCCACCATAATTTGCAAATAAATTCTTTAAAAATCAGACAATGTGATTTTCTGGATTTTTTTTCTCATTCTGTCTCTCATAGTTGAAGTGTGCCTATGATGAAAATTACAGGCCTCTCTCATCTTTTTAAGTGGGAGAACTTGCGCAATTGGTGACTGACTAAATACTTTTTTGCCCCACTGTAAATGCTGGTAAGATATTTTAATTCTGAACTTCGGCAGTCCAAACATTTAATTCTAGTTTTAGAATTCTTAATTTTTTTTATCCGATTTATATGAAATTTGTAACCAATCTGTAATATACTGAAATGTCCGTGACCAATCCGTAAATTATTAGCACCCGTGATGCGTCCGTATTAAAATCCGTAACCACTCCGTATTTTGTGTCCTTTTTTATTTATTATATTTCCATAATCCGTGACCTATCCATATAATATCAGTCACCGGATTGTGTACATGGGTTGTTTTGAAGTCCAAGCTGTACAGTACGACCCGGAATAATGTGCTACTACTTGGAAAAAACTTCCATGACTATTCCTAGTCAGGATTATAGTTGTGGTGTTTCTGCTCCAGACTGGAATTAAATCCAGGCAGAGGGATCGTCAGAGTTGGCATTATAGGGATATAGTTATCGGTGTTATGGGATCGGGCCCTTAGTTGTGTTTCATAGTCGTCATGTACGATAATATGTGGAACATGCTGGGAGCACCGGCAATGTAACAGAAAACGGAGGAGCGAGAAACGAAGGTTGCTCCTGAGACCAAAGAGAAGGAGGTGAGAGACATAAGAAGCTCTGGAGTAAGGAACTCGATCTGTTGTTAAGAGGAATAAGGTGAAGTAAGCATTCAATCACACGCTTGGAGCAACCGTTAAAGACCTGAAGTCCAATCCAAGACGCTACGTGCTGTAGTTTGTGACAAAAACGGCGGTGTTTTGTTAGCGAGGTAAAGAAATCCTCTCTCATCTCATTGGTTTGCTAGTTTGCATTTTCCACTCATCCAGAGAGCTTTATCAGGGTTGCACAAGTCTTTATGGTTTACACTTCAACCCAAACTGGCATCACTTAGCGGTATTAAAGAAGCTGTACGCTTTTCTGCGCTTCGAAACTGCAGTGCAAGTCTCAGTCTCTGATTGCTGGATGGTGCTTGTTCACCGACGGTTCGTTTTCAGAGCGCTGGCGTGGACGTCACAGATGTCGAACCACTGCTGCTGCACATCTCGACTCGGCAGCAGGCTGTTGTAGGGCAGTGAGCGCTTCATCTTGCGCTCCCTCCTTCCCACCACCCTCCAGTAGGAGGTGCCCTTGAGGAGGAAGAGGGCATTATGAGTGTACGAGAAATACGCAGCATCCAGGTTTCTTGTCGGATGGTCGCCCGGGATCAGGGCAGGAAACAAGTCAGTCATTTTCTGAGGAGATTTAGCGGCTAGCTTGTTAGCTTGGACGTTGAACCTATATACCTGGAGGGAAAATTCAATATTAAAATACGACTATATGTTGTGAGGTCGTGGAAACGCATCTATCAGGATTATAATTCCCAGAGCTTACCATGGAACCTTTGAAGAAGTAGATGTGAGCGTCTCTCCTGTCGTAGTAGGCCGTGTCGATGGGGCTTGGGACGCCGGGGAAGCCCTCGGAGATGAGACGAGGGTACCGGTGGCCATCAGCGTCTTCCGAGAAGGTTTGATCGTTTTCACTGTCGTATCTCCAATACTGTATCCCTACAGCAACAACGCATCCGATCAATACGATCATTTTAATGACACAAAATCAAATCCTACTCGAATGAGTTCGCTTTGGATTTTGAGTTTACCTTTAAAGAAATACACTGCGTCCGCGTCACGACTCCACACATGCACGTAGGCGTCCATGCCGGAAGATGGGAGTCCGTGCCATCCAACCTGCACAGAGACTGGATCTCCGTAACGGGTTCTGTTGCTGCGGTTCTCGTAGAGCCAGTACCAACCGTTACGCATGAAGTAGGTGTTAAAGCGCACAACCACTTCGCCGTACGCCGTTCTCTCCTTCCTGATCCAATCAAACACAGTGCTGAACCGACCTCCACACCCTCCTGAACACGAAGGAACAGAACCAAACAGAAAGACCGATCATAGACAAGACGTTGTTCCTTCACCAGCCTCTGTTCTTGAAGTTCATGTTACTAAAATACATTTTTTTTAAAAATCAGCTTTTCATATTAACAAGAAAATTCTGAAGACTTTCCTGTGGTGGAAAACCTACTGTTACAAAGCACTGACAATGGAGACTCCTTCCCTTTTTGATAAACGTCTCATTACAGAAAAAAAACAACTCATTTCTTTAATCTGTTTATGCAGTGCGTCCGCGTCGTAAAACAATAATGTAAATCTGTGAGAGGATTAAGGGCCTTGCTCAAGGGCCCGACAGTGGCAACTTGTCAGTGCTAAGGCTTGAACCCATGACCTTCAGATCAGTAACCCACAGCAATTTAAATGTATCCGTCAAACATCAGATTGTGCATCAAGATGTTCACTGTGCAGCTCAGAAAAATCGACACACACCTAACAATAAACTAAATAATGCAGCGATTCAGATTCACCTTAATTATGACAAATGTCTGAAATGAAATAAAAGAAATAATAGAAATTGTGTGCTGTGTTATTATTTTATGTTACTGAAGGGTAAACTTTACCAAAAGGCTGATTAAAACACGGATGAAATCTGTTGCTTTCGTAATGGAACCCCCCCCGAAAACGCAACGGTCGCCATCTTAGATGTCTCATCTCATCTCATTATCTCTAGCCGCTTTATCCTGTTCTACAGGGTCGCAGGCAAGCTGGAGCCTATCCCAGCTGACTACGGGCGAAAGGCGGGGTTCACCCTGGACAAATCGCCAGGTCATCACAGGGCTGACACATAGACACAGACAACCATTCACACTCACATTCACACCTACGCTCAATTTAGAGTCACCAGTTAACCTAACCTGCATGTCTTTGGACTGTGGGGGAAACCGGAGCACCCGGAGGAAACCCACGCGGACACGGGGAGAACATGCAAACTCCGCACAGAAAGGCCCTCGCCGGCCACGGGGTTCAAACCCGGACCTTCTTGCTGTAAGGCGACAACGCTAACCACTACACCACCGTGCCGCCCCATCTTAGATGTACTCTTCACAATTCTGTTGATATTGGTTTTTTGTTTGACCAATCGTAGGGCATGTTATAAAGCAGGCGCCATCTTGAATTTCTGCCGAGCTCTCTGATTCGCCAAGGACAGCCAACAGGAATGCACGTTATACTTATACGGGCGCCATCTTGGATTGTGATTTTTGCTTTTCCGGTCTCTTTTTTTAGCATAACGCTATGGCTGAAAAACCAATGCCAAAACAGCAGCTGGTGGTGAAATTTTTCAGAAAGGTAAGTGAACAAAATTGTGAAAAGAAAGACGAGTCTAATAACACTCAGGTAAAAAAAAAAAACTGCCCAAGCTAAGCATAAAGTAAGAGCATTCTATTTCAATAGCGCTTGGCCTCTAGCCTATACAGCTAGGGTTACAGTGGGGGGCTAGTCCTCTGGTAACAGCAAGAGTTTGACTTCCCTACTCACATCTGTCTTGCAGTGTGCCTTGCCAGACAGCAGTACTGTAGGTACCATTTTTATGATGGTCTTTGGTATGGCCTGACCACGTGTAGAACTCGTGATGTCCCGGTCAAGAGATGGACACACTATCACTAGGCCAGCTTGCGGTTTGAGAGGTTCCCATCTCATCTCATTATCTCTAGCCGCTTTATCCTTCTACAGGGTCGCAGGCAAGCTGGAGCCTATCCCAGCTGACTACGGGCGAAAGGCGGGGTACACCCTGGACAAGTCGCCAGGTCATCACAGGGCTGACACAGACAACCATTCACACTCACATTCACATTCACACCTACGGTCAATTTAGAGTCACCAGTTAACCTAACCTGCATGTCTTTGGACTGTGGGGGAAACCGGAGCACCCGGAGGAAACCCGGAGGACACGGGGAGAACATGCAAACTCCGCATAGAAAGGCCCTCGCCAGCCACAGGGCTCGAACCCGGACCTTCTTGCTGTGAGGTGACAGCGCTAACCACTTCACCACCGTGCCGCCCCGGTTTGAGAGGTTATTAGTATATAATGTATGTAGTATCTGGCATCAAGCTTTGTTGATTTAAAGACCAATTTGTGTTGAAAAATGGATAAATTTGCAGAATTTTGCTGCTATTTACCGTTTACTGAGGAACGGAGTTAGGGGTCGATTACCCGAAATTAGCTGCAAAATGACCTAAAAAATCTGTTCCTTAGGACAAATGTCCTAAGCAAATCTACCATGCAAAGGCAAACTGCAGTATCTGCATATTGCATCGGTGGCAAAAGACTGTCCAATAGTGCCACCTATTTGCTAGGGACGGATCCAGCCCAAGAATCTGACAGATGCACATTTGCAAAAATATTTTCACTAATTTTACCAGAAGGGCGGCATGGTGGTGTAGTGGTTAGTGGTGTCGCCTCACAGCAAGAAGGTCCGGGTTCGAGCCCCGTGGCCAGCGAGGGCCTTTCTGTGCGGAGTTTGCATGTTCTCCCCGTGTCCGCGTGGGTTTCCTCCGGGTGCTCCGGTTTCCCCCACAGTCCAAAGACATGCAGGTTAGGTTAACTGGTGACTCTAAATTGACCGTAGGTGTGAATGTGAGTGTGAATGGTTGTCTGTGTCTGTGTGTCAGCCCTGTGATGACCTGGCGACTTGTCCAGGGTGTACCCCGCCCTTCGCCCGTAGTCAGCTAGGATAGGCTCCAGCTTGCCTGCGACCCTGTAGGACAGGATAAAGCAGCTAGAGATAATGAGATGAGATGAATTTTATCAGATTGCTATGGATTTTCACAGGGGCGTAGAGCATGCCGAGCCCTTTCCAAAGAGGGCAGCCACAGACTGCTATGACCACGGCTCAGCCCGGTATTCGCCTCCGAAGCCCTGTGTGAGCACGGCTCACCGAAAACTTTAATATGAGCCCTGGCTCCAGCCGCACACGCACATGCAGGGATTTAAAAATTCATATCTCGGCCACTGAAAGTTGCAGCCCTGCCAAACTTTACAAACACCCGCCCCTCCCTGAGACCTTTTGAAACAGCCAGGCACGGCCCGCTACGACCGTGGCTCAGCCTATTATTTGCGGCTTGAATTTCAATCTCTTTCTAGAGCATTTTATTGGTTTGACGTGGATTCTTTGTCTCAGGTCATGCTGTACAGAGCATCATGAGAATGCAGGTAATTAGGTCAGGTAAGCAGCACCGCTTACCACAGGTGGTCGGATCCTGAACCATTAGTCTGTTGGTTGAGTGTGGCTATAGCCCATGTAACCAGTTAGCGGTAAAGTAAACAAACGCCCCGTGACGGATGCCCAGTGGTGCACATATATTTCTGACCAGTGCATGGGTCTGGATTCGTCCCTGTAGTCGTTATTGGACTGTCTTTTGGCACTGAGACAATATGCAGGTACTGCAGTTTGCCTTTCATGTGTCAAATCACTGCAACATGCTCTTATGACATACACAGAAAAATGTCAACACGGCACAGAATAAGGTGTTACCTGTCTCACTGCTTCCACATCACTTGCTGATTTGGACTACAGAGAAAATGACAGATTTTATTTACAAGCCATTAGAGCACTTTTTATGGCTGAGTTTTACTTTTCAGGACTTGAAATGATCAGTGACATGAGGGCCAGTCAGCGGTAATGAACCTCCCAAAACACATCCCATTATAGCGCTGATGGATGTGGCAGCAGCTGCTCTGCTGGGACTCACTTGGGCAGAACGTAATGTTTCACACTTGCTTTTTCTGTAGCAAAGCGATCATTATCCTTAATGAATTGTCATCTGGAGAGATTTATAATCACAATCTGTGAGCCACTTTACAGTTGATCTATATATATACACACACACATATAAACATTACAACATCATGGAAAAGACAGCTAGCTAAAAATAGTTAGCATTGGGTTTTTAATATCATATCAGTTATTGAGACAGATCGAACAGATCCGCTTCCAAATCTGCAGCTTTTACGCTTAATACCACTGCACTCCTCATCTGGTAAATATAGCTGCATTGCATTCTGGGACTTTGAGTCCGGCATTTACACAGCAGGAACATCTACGCTAATCTCCACTGTACTGGCTTTCTCAGTAGCATGATGCTGAAATTTACTGCAAAATGGTGAGTGGAAAAGAAAATCTTGACTTTTTCTCCAGTTAAACCCTTTTGAATTTTCAGTATTTTTGCATGAACGTGACCTAAACATCATCAGATTTTCAAACAAGTCCTCAAAGTAGATAAAGAACCCAATTAAACAAATGAGACAACTATTATTCTTGGTCATTTATTTATTGAGGAAAACCCAATATTATATATCAGTGAGAAGCAAAAGTATGTGACCTGCTAGGATTTAAAATCAGTGGGATGACAATCAGGTCCGAGTCTCAAAAAGGTCTCAAAAGCATCTCTAAGGAGTTTGGATTCTACCAATCCATAGTCAAACATATGGAGGAAATTCAAGATCATTGTTACCCACGTCAGGAGTGTTTGACCAACAAGGATCGCTCCAAGAACAAGGCATGTTCTCGTCCACGTGGTCACAAAGGAACCCAGGGTCACTTCAAAACAACTAAAGGCCTCTCTCAGGTTGGCTAATGTTCATGTTCATGAGTCCACCATCAGGAGAACTGAATACTGAACAACAATGATGTGCATGGCAGGGTTGCAAGGAGAAAGACACTGCTCTCCAAAAAGGATGTCGTTGTCTGACTACGTGGAAAAGTAACCATGGAAAAATGTTATGGATGGATGAGACCAAAAAAAAATAGAACTTTTTGGTTTAAATGAGAAGGGTTATGTTTGGAGAAAGGAAAACGTTGCATTCTGGCATTATCCCATTTGTGAAACATGGTGGTGGTAGCATCATGATTTAGGAATGTTTTGGTGCATCTGGACCAGGATGGCTTGCCATCATTGATGGAACAATGAATTCTGAATTATAAGTCTGTCATGCAGCAATATCCGAAGCACAGAAGTCGTTCTACCAAAAACTGGTTAAAGAAGAGTAAAGTTAATGATTTGGAATGGCCAAGTCAAAGTCCTGACCTGAATCCAATAGAAATATTCTGTGAGCAGTTCATATGAGGAAACATCCCAACATCCCAAAGCTGAAGCTGCTCTGTACAGAGGAACGGGCTGAACTTCCTCCACGCTGATGTTCAGGATCATCTGATCAACAGTTACAGGAAACATTTATATCCTGTCCTGGTATAAATACTTTTGCCACTCACTGATATCTGTATAATATTTTTTGTATCCATTGTTTAATCAGGTTCTACTTATCTACTTTTAGGACTTGTGTTAAAATCTATCTGATGATGTTTTAGGCCATGTTTATGCAGAAATATAGAACAGTCTCAAGGGTTCACAAACTTTCAAACACCACTGTAGACACTGATAAATTGGATACGATGTGTATGAGCAGTATAAATAAGCTTTGCTGGGTTTGTCCTCCAGGTCTGGAACTTTGTGCTCTGTACACACAGTCATAGTTACCATAGAGGTTCTGAATGGCCTTCCTGTCGAGCCAGTCAAGCTCGAAGCCGTCGTCCTGCGGCCGATAGCTGGGCTGCATGATGGACCCTGAGCGGTAAATGTGAGGAAGGCCCAGCACGTGGCCGATCTCATGCACCGCCACCTGAAAAACATCAGCCAAAAATTCAATATAACCCCTGCGAGTATTAGAGATTTTTGTTCCATTCGTGACGGACTCTTTTTTTTTCTATTTGTTCACATCCGTGTCTCATTTTCTTAGATCTGAGCTCATGTTCTAACCCCAAGCTGTGTGTGTGTGTGTGTGTGTGTGTGTGTGTGTGTGTGTGTGTGTGTACACTGCTTTGTAGACGCATTTTACAAGGGTTTGCTCATACAGACTATTAAAGACATGAGTTCACTGTGGTACAGTCATGTGCCAATTTTAATAACATTTTTAAAAATTACATAAATTTAAAATTAAATAAATAATATCACCAAGCCTCCTTCACTGGGATTTATCATAGGAAACATGGTTCACAGGAAATTAATAGCACATAGACCACGCCCCCTGCATTACTGTGACTGATTGGTGAATTGGCCAAACCTTCTACATTGGGAATGATTGGCAAATAGGCCACACCCTTTTAATAGGGGCTGAATGGCATATAGGCCACACCTCCTTTGCTGCGGTTGAATAGAACATAGGCCGCATCTCTTACTTTGGCAAATAGGCCACACCCATTTCAAAGTGGTGAATGACACACAGGCCACACCTCCTTCAGTAGGGCTGAATGGCATATAGGTCACACCTTCTACACTGGGAGTGACTGGCAAATAGGCCACACCCTTTTCATAGTGGCGAAATGGCACATAGGCCACACCTCCTTCACTGGGAATTAATGGAAGATAAGCCATGTATGCTTCGGTGGAGCTGAGTGGCACCTAGGCCACGCCTCCTTCCCTGAGGTTGAATGACAAATAGGCCATACCTCCTACATTGTGGCAAATAGGTCACACCTTTTTAATGGGGGCTGAATAGTACATAGGCCACACCACACCTCCTTTACTGCAGCTGAATAACACATAGGTCACGCCTCACACATTACTGGGATGAACTGGTGAATAGGCCACACCTCCTTCACTGGGGCTGAATGGCACATATGCCATGCCTCCTTTGCCAGGAATTAATTAAGAACATGTAAGCCATGCCATTTTCACTGGAGCTGAATGGAACATAGGCCACGCCTCCTTCACTGGGGCAAATGGCAAATAGGCCACACCTCCTACATTGGGAATGACTGGCAAATAGGCCACATCTTTTTAATGGGAGCTGAATAGTACATAGTCCACACCTCACACATTACTGGGACTGGCTGGTGAATAGGCCACACCTCCTTCAATGGTGCTGAATGGAACATAGGCCACGCCTCCTTCCCTGGGGTTGAATGGCAAATAGGCTATGCAGTCTATATTGGGAATGACTGGCAAATTGGCCACACTTTTTTTTTTTTTTAAATGTGTTTATTAATTTTTCTTTTTCCAACAACACAAGCAAGCAAACTAAAATCACAAAACTTCAACACAACAACAGACCAGAAACACACAATGGCTCAGCTACACACATACAGTATCCACATTAATAAAGGAAGTAAAAAGAAAGTAAATGAAGGAAAAGAAAACTAGGTGTACAGCAATGCGTCCCCTTATTATGACCTTCCAGGGAATCCCTGTAACAGAATGGAAGATACATTGGGGTCCAAGTAATTCAAATAAGGTTCCCAAACTTTATAAAATTGGTTTGATTTTGAATGTGATATACAAGTCAAGTATTCCAAAGGCACTAAATCAAACAGCACTTTATGGCAACCCTTAACGTTTGGTTCTTTATCACTAATCCACTGCAACGAAATGTTCTTCCTAGCTGCAAATGTAAGAATAGAGAACAGTCTTTGACTTGTTAACCTTACACCTCTAGCAGGCAGGCCTAATATAAGAGACAACGGGTCCATCCCCAGTTTTAATCCTAGTATCTTTTCAATTTCTGTTAAGACGTGGTTAGACCAATATTTTTGCAGCTTATGGCATGACCAAAGACAATGAGTTAGAGTGACAAATTCTGTTTTACATTTGAGACACATTGGAGACAAACTGGGGTTGAACTTACCTCTGTGATTAGGGGATATATGCATTCTGTGCAAAATCTTAAACTGTATTGATTTAGCACGGTTACAAACTGAGACTGAATTAGCATAGGTCCATATATTTTCCCACTCAGTAACACTGATTGTGACAGAAAGTTCTCTCTCCCACCCTTCTCTGAGTTCTTGTTAAGCCATAGATGAAACAGCACGCATAGCTCCATAAAGTAGACTAATAGACACCTTCCTAACTGTTCCCAACAGCACTTTCTCAAGTGGAGATATGTCAGGGTTATCAATTAAGGTTGTGCTGTGTACTATATAATGTCTTATCTGTAGATAACGAAAGAAGTCATGCCTGGGGATTTGGTATTTCTCGATCATCTGGTCAAATGACATTAATGCATCATCAGTAAATACATCTTTTAACCTGTTAGTACCACAATTACCCCACTGTCTAAAGCCAGCATCAAGTAGTCCGGGTTGGAAATCAGGATTACTCAGAATAGGAGTAAAAGCTGATGTTAGTTTTGACCTCCCCTCAAGTCTACGCATCAATCGCCATGCCTTAATTGTGTCGAGTGTGACAGGATTGTCACAGCACAGCTTAATAGTTTTAAAATTCTTAATAAACAGCATGTCTCTTAATGGATATTTTGAAAGGGAGGATTCAACATGGGGCGGCACGGTGGTGTAGTGGTTAGCGCTGTCGCCTCACAGCAAGAAGGTCCGGGTTCGAGCCCCGTGGCCGGCGAGGGCCTTTCTGTGCGGAGTTTGCATGTTCTCCCCGTGTCCGTGTTGGTTTCCTCCGGGTGCTCTGGTTTCCCCCACAGTCCAAAGACATGCAGGTTAGGTTAACTGGTGACTCTAAATTGACCATAGGTGTGAATGTGAGTGTGAATGGTTGTCTGTGTCTATGTGTCAGCCCTGTGATGACCTGGCGACTTGTCCAGGGTGTACCCCGCCTTTCGCCCGTAGTCAGCTGGGATAGGCTCCAGCTCGCCTGCGACCCTGTAGGACAGGATAAAGCGGCTAGAGATAATGAGATGAGATGAGGATTCAACATCCAGCCAGACAGAGGTCGTCTTATTTAAGATCCAATCATAAATATATCGTAAATGAGCACACAGCTGGTACCTTCTAAGATCAGGTAAATCTAATAAACCCTCCTTCAGAGCTTGGCAACTGCAGAATAGCCATTTTTAGCTTTGGTTTGCGTTTACTCCATATGAAAGAATTGAGCCAACCATTTAGTTTTTTCACAACCTTATTTGAAAATAAAATTGGAATCATTTGGATAGGGTAAAGTAGTCTAGGCAATATCTCATCTCATCTCAGTATCTGTAGCCGCTTTATCCTGTTCTACAGGGTTGCAGGCGAGCTGGAGCCTATCCCAGCTGACTACGGGCAAAAGGCGGGGTACACCCTGGACAAGTCGCCAGGTCATCACAGGGCTGACACATAGACACAGACAACAATTCACACTCACGGTCAATTTAGAGTCACCAGTTAACCTAACCTGCATGTCTTTGGACTGTGGGGGAAACCGGAGCACCCGGAGGAAACCCACGCGGACAACATGCAAACTCCACACAGAAAGGCCCTCGCCGGCCACAGGGCTCGAACCCGGACCTTCTTGCTGTGAGGCGACAGTGCTAACCACTACACCACCGTGCCGCCGTAGAGGTTATGTGTACACCTAAATAAGTAAAGCCTGCTGGAGACCATTTCAAGGGGAAGAAGGGCAATGTTTTAGGTACTGAATTTAGGATCCCTAGTGGCATGGCCTCTGATTTCGTCAAATTGACTTTGTATCCAGAAAATTTGCTAAATAAGTAAAGCAGGTACTGAAGTCCCTGGATTAGAAACAAAAATTAAAACATCATCCGCATAAACACTTATTTTATGATGCACTCTGTCTATTTGCAAGCCCTGTATAGCAGGTGCTGTCCAAATGGCCTCTGCCAATGGTTCAGTAACCATGGCAAATAAAAGGGGGGACAAAGGACATCCCTACCTGGTTCCTATATGTACAGGAAAGCTGTCTGATCTAAGCCCATTAGCTAGAATGGCTGCTTGAAGATTATTATACAGGATCTTGACCCATTTGATAAAATTATCCTCTACACCAAATTTATTTAGATAGTAAAATAAATACATCCATTCGACCCGATCAAAGGCTTTCTCTGCATCCAAAGAGAGCACTAAACCATCAATTTGCTGATGCTGAAAAACCTGAAAGATATTGAGCAGTCGCCTAACATCTCATCTCATCTCATTATCTCTAGCCGCTTTATCCTTCTACAGGGTCGCAGGCAAGCTGGAGCCTATCCCAGCTGACTACGGGCGAAAGGCGGGGTACACCCTGGACAAGTCGCCAGGTCATCACAGGGTTGACACATAGACACAGACAACCATTCACACTCACATTCACACCTACGGTCAATTTAGAGTCACCAGTTAACCTAACCTGCATGTCTTTGGACTGTGGGGGAAACCGGAGCACCCGGAGCAAACCCACGCGGACACGGGGAGAACATGCAAACTCCGCACAGAAAGGCCCTCGCCGGCCCCGGGGCTCGAACCCAGGACCTTCTTGCTGTGAGGCGACAGCGCTAACCACTACACCACCGTGCCGCCCCCTCGCCTAACATTATTACTAGAATTTCGTCCCTTTATAAAACCAGTTTGGTCCTCCTTTATAATTTTAGGCAAGAGACCTTCAAGGCAGGGGCGGCACGGTGGTGTAATGGTTAGCGCTGTCGCCTCACAGCAAGAAGGTCTGGGTTCGAGCCCCGTGGCCGGCGAGGGCCTTTCTGTGTGGAGTTTGCATGTTCTCCCCATGTCCGCGTGGGTTTCCTCCGGGTGCTCCGGTTTCCCCCACAGTCCAAAGACATGCAGGTTAGGTTAACTGGTGACTCTAAATTGAGCGTAGGTGTGAATGTGAGTGTGAATGGTTGTCTGTGTCTATGTGTCAGCCCTGTGATGACCTGGCGACTTGTCCATGGTGTACCCCGCCTTTCGCCCGTAGTCAGCTGGGATAGGCTCCAGCTCGCCTGCGACCCTGTAGAACAGGATAAAGCGGCTACAGATAATGAGATGAGATGAGATGCCAAGTACCGTACTTCCCAGGTTTATCTCCATGTTCATAAATTTTTTGCCTAATAAATCTAATCTTAACTTCCTCATCTTGTGTTAGAAGATTGTCTAAAGTTGCTCTAACTACAAATATTTCTTTCAAAACAATGGGAGTTGGAGACTCGATATAGGCACTTTCTTTAGCCTTAAGCTCAGCCATTAACAAATTTTGCTTTGCTCTTTTTTGCCTCTTTTTACTGGCTGAGAATAGCCTGGCAAGCCAGACTAAATGTGAATATCTGGCCTCGATCCGTAGACATTTCCGACGGGGGTGGGAGGAACAAACCGCTGTCTTTCAAACTGTCTCTGTGCGTATAGGCCAACGCTCTGACCAATCAGTGCAACTGTGACTGTGATGTAGTCAGAGTGACAGAAAGCAGTGGGGGAGACTTTGAAATAAATAATTTTTCAAAATGCGTATTAATTAATAAACAGGTTCTAGATATTAAGAAGTTTGGAGATAATGACCACAAGTTTGGAGTCTGTACCACATACACTTTTTTTTTCCCCATGAGAAACAATCAAAAAGTAATGTTTCAAAGCTGTTTATTAATTCTTCGTACTGCACAAACTGGCCCCATCCTTTTGGCTACAAGCGGAGCCAGCTGGTAGATCAGACTTTTGCCATAGCCGGTCGGCAAAACAGCGAAAACGTCCTTCTTGAAAAGGAATGAGCGGAGAGCCTCTTCCTGCTCATGTTTCAACGAAAACTCCAAGTCTAATTCTTCTAAAACTGATTCCAAAGCGGACTCAAACGTGTGCTGTTCACTAGCCGTAGCCATCTTTCCTGTTGCGCTTTCTCCAGCGTCGCGCAGCTTTGTCGTCACTCCTGCAAAAACCCGCCCAAAGAATCCAAACAAAAACCTTGCGTTGTGATTGGCGGGCACGATTTGATGCCCGGGGTGTTGTTGTTTATATGGTGCGAGGCTAGACCCACTCGCTAGGCAAAAATATTTTTGTCCGCTAGGCGGGTGGGTCTAGTTTACTAGGCTAGGCTGAGAAGGAAATGATTAACACTCTAGCATAAGCTTTAGCGGTTTCCCACAGAATGGCAGGACTATCTGTAGATTGGGTATTGATGGAAAGAAAGTATCTAAATTCAGTGGCAAAGTAAGTAATAAAAGCATGATCTTTCAAGATAGATGTGTTCAATCTCCAGTACTTCACTCCACTGTTTATACCCTTGAGGGAGAGATCTAAAACCACCTTGGCATGGTCAGAGATCTGAATACTGCCAATAGAGCAGGACAAACCTCTGTGCAGAGAAAGCCCTGACAAGAAAAAGTAATCGATTCTACTGTAACAATCATGAGGTGCAGAAAAAAAGTGTATGCTTTATCTATCGTGTGGGTTGTTCTCCAAACATCAACAAATCCAAGATCTTCATATAGAACTGAGTGCTTTAGCTTGAGAAGAGAAAGGCATAGCTTTAGAAGGTCGTCTATCAATAAGAGGATTTAGTATGCAGTTAAAATCTCCACCCACAATGGCAATGTCTGACTGAATCTGGGAGAAATCTAGGAGCACCTTAGTTATAAAGTCAGAGGGGTGTGCAGGAGGGTAGTACACATTCAATATAGAAATAATTGTACCTTGTAAGACACCCTTGACAATAACGTATCGACCATTTTTATCTTTGATACAGTCCAATATTGAAAACTGCAAATGTCTTCTCATTAAAACTGCTACTCCTCTACTTCTTGAGGTGAACGAGGCAGAAAACACTTGATTAAAACCTTCCCGTTGCAATTTAAGATGTTCGTCATTCAGATGTGTTTCTTGTAAGAGGGCAATGTCAATTTGTCCTTTTTTCAAAAAAGTTAGTGCTTTTCTTCTCTTAACAGGATTATGAACCCCTCTAACATTCCATGTACACAGACGTAGTTTATCACTTACCATGTTACCTAATTCGACCCTTTATACAGAAAAAGTATACTGGAAACATGAAACTAAAAGATCAGTGAGCCGAGAAAAACAACAAACATTAAATAAAAAAGTGAGCAGGAACTATTATACAGAAAAACACAACAAAAATGCAAATATTCAAGAGGGTTGTCCCTGCCATCTAACCTGCAGGGATTACAAACCTTCCTCCAAGGCAAGACTAGAAAACTTGCCATCCAATCCTCATTCCAAAACAATGCCAGTATTAAACTACACCTCAGTCTGTGGCGATAATCTTAATTCACAAAAAAAAAGGAAAAAACCATCCAAGCACACTTACAGTGGCTGTAATTTGCTGCACAATAAAATATAGAGTGCATACATAAGTTGAACAGGGGGTATCTATATACCGTGTTGTTACCGTAACACGTATCACCTGATCAATGACTGAAGGCCAATTTATGCTGACAACGCAGTCTTCGCAGACGGTGTCGCAGATAGTGTCTGCGTAGCCCCCCCACCTTCGCAGACGCTCTGCGCGCACCTCCCAAAAATTGTGACCACCGCAGACAGCCTCGCAGACAGCGTCGCAGACAAGAGGGCTCTGATTGGTCCACTCTACATCCGCTGTACACGCACTTCCGCTTCCCTACTTTCCCAGTTTGGTTTGTTTTCACTACCGCCATTTTTAAAAACACGAGCGAAGATGGAGCAGCACGAAGAGCGGTTGATCGAGGAAGTGAGGAAGTACGTACATCTATACGACTCCAGTTCTAGTCATTATAAGTAACCGGAGGATAAACACTCCACTAACCACACCCACCAACTACTCCTAGCGATTTCGCGACTTCGCGCCCCCTTGCGTTGTAGCGGTGAATAACATCGCGCACGCCTATTACTCCCCGCTCAACGATAAATTATAACTGTCTGCGAAAAGCTATTTGCGAAAGCCTTGTCGCAAAAGCATGCAGAGACCTTGAGTCCGCTTTGTAGATTGTCGATCTGACAAGCCTTAGCCTCCTCTAATGACTGAGCCAGCAGTACGGCGTCCTTCGGAGAGTCAAAACGTCTCTGCTTTCCATCCACTGTCACCCTTAAGATAGCCGGATAGAGCAAAGCATAGTCCATGTTCATTTTCTTCAATCGGGATTTCACATCGTCAAATGCTTTACGTCTCCGAACCACTTCAGCCGAGTAGTCGTTGAAGAATGAGACTTTGGGCTGTCTGGGTGTGGAGTCGTCCTGGTCACGTCTGCGAGACCCGAGTCGACGCGCGGCATCCATCACCCGCTGTTTGTCTCAAAAGTTGTGGAACTTCAGTATCAATGGCTTTGGGCGTTGATTTGGGCCGGGTTTCGATGCTAAGGATCTGTGAGCCCGGTCAAGCTTCAGTCGGCCATCTTTTGTTGTCATCTGGAGGTATTTGGGGACCCATTTCTCTAAGAATTTTACCGGCTCTGACCCCTCAGTGTCCTCAGGTAATCCAACCATATGCACATTGCATCTGCGGCCTCGGTTGTCAAGGTCATCAATATACTCCAGCATGTCGCGCACTTGTTTTTCAAGAGCCATTATCCTAGTCTCTGAGGATGTAGCCGTAGTTTCAACCTCAGCAATTCACTCTTCAGCTTCAGCAACACGCATGGCAATTGCTTGCAACTGCGAGGTCTGCTCTTTAATGGCCTCTAAGACCGTGGCAACTTTGGTGTCAATGACTTTAGTGAGGTTGTCAGTTATCTTATCCAAAGCTTGAATAAGACATGGCTCCATAGCTCTTGAGCTAGCATCGGTTAGCTCACCGCCGCCATCCGGGCTCGAGGTAGAGCTGGTCTTTGCCGTTTTTTTCGTTACTTTCTTCATACTGTCTGGGATTCACAGAAAATAACTGTCCAGGCTCATGATATGATACCTCCTGTTCAAAATTTCGTATTTTTATTACACAGACAAATAATTCACACATAACCTGATAAATGCCACTGGAGCTGTCCTATACTGATGCTCACTCTACGCCGCCATCTTATGCCCTCCGGCCACACCTTTTTAATGGGGACTGAAGAGTACATAGGCCACACCTCCTTTACTGCAGCTGAATAACACATAGGTCACACCTCACACATTACTGGGATGAACTGGTGAATAGGCCACACCTCCTTCACTGGGGCTGAATGGTACATATGCCATGCCTCCTTTGCTGGAAATTATCTCATCTCATCTCATCTCATCTCATTATCTGTAGCCGCTTTATCCTTCTACAGGGTCGCAGGCAAGCTGGAGCCTATCCCAGCTGACTACAGGCGAAAGGCGGGGTACACCCTGGACAAGTCGCCAGGTCATCACAGGGCTGACACATAGACACAGACAACCATTCACACTCACATTCACACCTACGGTCAATTTAGAGTCACCAGTTAACCTAACCTGCATGTCTTTGGACTGTGGAGGAAACCGGAGCACCCGGAGGAAACCCACGCGGACACGGGGAGAACATGCAAACTCCGCACAGAAAGGCCCTCGCCGGCCACGGGGCTCAAACCCAGACCTTCTTGCTGTGAGGCGACAGCGCTAACCACTACACCACCATGCCACCTGCTGGGAATTAATTAAGAACATATAAGCCATGGCATTTTCACTGGAGCTGAATGGAACATAGGCCATGCCTCCTTCACTGGGGCAAATGGCAAATAGGCCACACCTCCTACATTGGGAATGACTGGCAAATAGGCCACATCTTTTTAATGGGAGCTGAATAGTACATAGTCCATACCTCACACATTACTGTGACTGACTGGTGAATAGGCCACACCTCCTTGAATGGTGCTGAATGGAACCTAGGCCACGCCTCCTTCCCTGGGGTTGAATGGCAAATAGGCCATGCAGTTTATATTGGGAATGACTGGCAAATTGGCCACACCTTTTTAATGGGGGCTGAATGGCACATAGGCCATGCCTCTTTCCCTGGGGTGAATGGCCAATAGGCCACACCTCCTGCATTGGAAATGACAGGCAAATAGGCCACATCTTTCTAATGGGGGCTGAATAGTACATAGGCCACACCTCACACATTACTGGGACTGACTGGTGAATAGGACACACCTCCTTCAATGGTGCTGAATGGAACATAGGCCATGCCTCCTTCCCTGGGGCTGAAAGACACATAGGCCATGCAACCTATATTGGGAATGACTTGCAAATTCGCCACACCTTCATGTGGGCTGAATGGCACACAGGCCACACCTCCTTTGCTGGGATTTAAATGACACACAAACCATGCCATCTTCAATGGTGTTGAATGGAACATAGGCCACGCCTCCTTCCCTGGGGCAAATGGCAAATAGGCCACACCTCCTGCATTGAGAATGACTGACAAATAGGCCACACCTTTTTAATGGGGGCTGATCAGTACATAGGCCACACCTCCTTTGTTGAGAATTAATTAAGGACCCATAAACCATGCCATCTTCAAAGGTGCTGAATGGAACATAGGCCACGCCTCCTTCCCTGGGGCAAATGGCAAATAGGCCACACCTCCTGCATTGAGAATGACTGGCAAATAGGCCACACCTTTTTAATGGGGGCTGAACAGTACATAGGCCACACCTCCTTTGTTGAGAATTAATTAAGGACCCATAAGCCATGCCATCTTCAATGGTGCTGAATGGAACATAGGCCACGCCTCTTTCCCTGGGGCAAATGGCAAATAGGGAACACCTTTTTAATTATCAGGGATCGCTCGATAACGAGTAAGCTTGTCCACCAAGAAAACGTTTAGATTTTATGCACCCGCAGGTGACTGAACAGTCCAATGTGGGAGGTGCACAGCCTTTCGCAAGCGTGGCATTTATTAACGGCAGTGAGCGGTAAAGGTGCCTTTTCCCTTTCCTTGTGCAGCAAACGTTTCTCCAGGACCTTGGTTCACCTTTCTAGCTCAAAGTGGGACACACCCTCATGGACGGCCTTTCGCCAACCAGATCTGCTAATAGCAGCATCCTCCCAGTAGTTAACACAAATACCACAGGATTTTAGACATGCTTTCAAGTTATCCTCAAAAAGCTTCCTTTGTCCTCCCCTCGATCTTGCTCCAAAGCCAAGTTGGCCGAATAAAAGCTGCTTGGGAAGGCGAGAGTCTTTCATTCAAAACATGGTCTTGGTAGACGCCTTGTGTGTGAAATTGTTTAGCATGGGAAAGCTGGTGCACAACAGCAGACACACGGATACTTCACAGAGAAAGAGTCCGAACTCCAGTGGCAAGGAAACCTCGACGACCAGGGATCCAGACTCTGTTGCAGCCCTCATCCGTCATCCCAGTCAAGAACACGTCTTCGTACTGGTCCACCATTGGGGACTTTGGAGGGTTGCATGCTGGCCATTGTCTCACAATGAGCTCATCCACCCTTTGTCAGGTCTTGTTTTTTATCCTGCTGGGTGACATGCCACCCTCCTCACCAGCATTGCACTGGTGGGGGAGCTGGTTTAGACACCGACAACCCGTCCATGCGGCAGGTTGTACTGGGTTACAATGTTACCAGTAGCAGACTCCCGTCTGACTTGACATTAACCTTTATAACGGGGGCTGAGCAGTACATAGGCCACACCTCCTTTGTTAAGAATTAATTAAGGACCCGTAAGCCATGCCTTCTTCAATGGTGCTGAATGGAACATAGGCCACGCCTCCTTCCCTGGGGCCAAATATAGATTGAGAGTCTTACCTTAAGCAGGCTGATCCCATTTCCTGTTTTGGGAGCCGTGAAATGTTCATCATCATCAAAATGGATGTCACCAAGGAACCAGGCATGAGCAAACTCCCTTCCAGCACCGTCGAACCTCTGAGAGCATCCGAAGTGTCGACCTTAGCGGGAGAGAACAATGCTGTAATCTACTGTACATCCTCCTCCTCTAAATATCTGATGAGATGATTATAAGTGTATGAAGTGAGCTGTTATTCTAGCGTGGCAGACTCAACAGTTGCTTCGGCGCAGTCGAACAAAGCCTTCTGCGTGCAGCCTGACACTAATCTACAGTCGCTGTGTTTGAAGATAACAATGCATGTATTCAGCACATTCCTGTTTCATCATTTTTTCAGTAATGAGCTCTCTTCCTGAACAAAGGGAAGATAATTAGTGAAATGAAATCAGGTTAGAACAAAACCCTGTAGACACTTTTAACACACTCATCTAAATATATATCGAGCTTTACAGAATTCCGCTGGATTTATGGACCAGAAAAAACGGTACGGTTTCAAAAATTACACCAGATTTTATCACAAATCTGTTAGTTTTATTGATGCTGCTCGTCTAAAGTTTTAAAATTTTCAGTGGTTCAAGTGAACGATGGTGAATAACATGTTAATGTGTGTAACAAAAGGTTCATAAATTAAGCATCCTGAAATTTTATTAAATAACAGCTGCAGTATTTTGCTTTAATATTTACTGCAATATTGGTTCCAGCTCTAATCTAATCAATTCTAGTTTGAAGTAGCACTTGTGAACGAAACTGGAAAATATCACTCTTACACATTTATCCTTCTGCTTCTACTGCTGTGTCAAGGAATATTTCACCCAACCATGCAAATGTTGCGAATAATTATTAAAATCTGCAAGACACCAGCTCGAATTATGCAAATGAGGCCATGCTAATAGTCCCTGCTGCTTCATTAATAGCCTCGTTAGGATGTTAATTTGCCCCTCATCTTCTGTTCAGGTCAAAATGATCCATTTTAATTCTGTTAAAATGATTTCTCTAACATGATTCTTTTTGTAGTGTGTAATGAACATGAACAATGGATCTTGTATGCATACGGGTATAAATATGGAGATGATGTTTGGCTTGTTTTGACCCTGAGAGTAATAAGACGATCTGAAACGGTAAATTTGACTCATTTTCATCTGTATTGTTTCAACTAAAATTTGTAAAAGGTCCAGGTACATAAAATTCCTTGCACACAGAAATCCAGCAAATAAGCAACTAACATGTCTGAATGTTCACGATAATTGTTTTAGCATTAACGATTAGTTTATATCTGTAAGAAAGACAATTTGTGAGAATGTGTGTAGAATAAAGGTGTACTTCTCAAATTGTCTTTAAAAATTGTTTAGGTAAAATTAAATGAAAATCTATGAAAGTGTGAAAACACCCCTTTCTGAGTTAACATCTCTAGCACTGTAGCTAGTCTCTATCCCAAAGATTATTTAATACAGGATAATTTAAATAAATGCATGTGATTGGCTACGCTGTAACAGAAGAATTACAGCCAGTCGGCTCTGTGACAGTTGTTGTTGAGTCTGCATCTGGACCCTGGTCTGCTAGTTAACGAGCCCTGGTTTAAACTACGACAAAATTTTTATTTGTACTAAAACTCTATTTCTATGAATATATGTAACATTTATGTTTCATCAACCTCTGTTGAAATGTTAGAAATGTACACTGATCAGCCATAAAATTAAAACACTGATGCTGATTATGT
This sequence comes from Neoarius graeffei, assembly GCF_027579695.1. Lineage (NCBI taxonomy): Eukaryota > Metazoa > Chordata > Actinopteri > Siluriformes > Ariidae > Neoarius > Neoarius graeffei. The sequence continues at coordinate 6,906,690 of NC_083582.1, read as the reverse complement.
TGTTACACCTGATATATTAGGCAGCAAGAGAACAGTTGGTTCTTGAAGTTGATGTGTTGGAAGCAGAAAAAATGGGTCAAGCGTAAGGATCTGAGTGACCTTTTTGGTAAGGGCCAAATAGTGTTGGTGAGATGACTGGGTCTGAGCATCTCCAAAATGGCACATCTTGTGGGGTGTTCCTGGTATGCAGTGGTTAGTACCGAACAAAAGTGGCCCAAGGATCCAAAGGACAACCAGTGGACCGGTGACAGGGTCATGGGTGTCGAAGGCTCATTGATTCGGTCCAATCCCACAGAAGAGCTCCTGTAGCACAAACTGCTGAAAAAGTTGATGCTGGCTGAAATTGAAAGGTGTTACCATGAACTTTTTCAGCAGTTTCTGCTACAGTAGCTCTACTGTAGGATTGGACCATATGGGCAAACCTTCATGCCCCATGCGAATCAATGCGTCTTCGACACCCATGACCCTGTCACCAGTTCACCAATTGTCCTTTGAATCGTTGGGCTACTTTTGTTCAGTACTAACCACTGCATACTGGGAACACCTCACAAGATATGCCATTTTGGAGATGTTCGGACCCAGTCATCCATCCATCCATCCATCCATCCATCCATTATCTGTAACTGCTTATCCTGTGCAGGGTTGCGGGCAAGCTGGAGCCTATCCCAGCTGACTATGGGTGAGAGGCGGGGTACACCCTGGACAAGTCACCAAATCATTGCAGGGCTGACACATAGAGAAAAAACAACCATTCACACTCACATCTATGGTCAATTTAGAGCCACGAATGAGCCTAACTTGCGTGTCTTTGGACTGTGGGAGAAACTAGAGCACCCGGAGGAAACCCATGCAGACACGGGGAGAACATGCAAACTCCATACAGAAAAGCCCCTGTCAGCCACTGGGCTTGAACCCAGAACCTTCTTGCTGTGAGGCAACCACTACACCACTGTGCCGCCATCTAGCCATCACAATTTGGCCCTTACCAAAAAAGTCACTCAGATCCTTACACTAGCCCATTTTTCCTGCTTCCAACACATCACCTTCAAGAACTGACTGTTCTCTTTCTTGCTGCCTAATATATCCCACCCCTTGACAGGTGCCACTGTCATGAGATAATCAATGTTATTCACTTCTTCACCTGTCAGTATTTTTAATTTTATAGCTGATTGATGTGTATTTCTATATATTAGACCATAATGAAGAGTAACACCTGTGCCGAAGCCCAGTTTGATGTCGATCTCGCCCGGCGGCGAGTGCAGATCCTCTACAAACTGCAAAGGTGAGACTTCGCTCCACATCCTAAAGGCCAACCTGAAGATATAGCGCTGCTCATCCACCGAGAGCTGGCTGCTGTAGCCTTCGCCAATCAGCCGCCATGTCAGGACACTCTTTGTGAACGCAGCATAACCCCACAATGCACTGGTGCTTCTTTTCCTCCTACTACTCTTACGGATCAGTGTCTGCAGGTGGCGCTGTTTTTCTGTCTCGGCCTTGTCAGTAGTGCTGTTCTGAACAACGTCAACATCTGTGTCATTACTCTGTGGTGTCGCTGTGGTGTTGAAAAGCTCAGAGGATTCGTTCCGGTCCTCTGCAGTAGTGGTGGTGGTGGTCTCCATGGTCTCAATCTGGTCCTCTTCATTGTCAGGGACACCACATCTTGGTTTGTTCATGGCTATTTTGGTGGCGTCATCGAACACACCTGTAACAGGTAAACCAGACATGCGCTGGAACTCCAGCAGACCTCTGACAAAGTCGGGTGACTCTGGGGAAGGTTTGATGTCTCCTGAGTGGGACATGGAAGTTCCCTCCTGAATAAGAGACACTGTGTCCTCTGAGAAGATGTCAGCATCAGTTAGAGTGTTGATGTCAGGGCTGTGGGTGCTTCCTGAAGTCACTTGTTTCATGAACCCATACTTCAACAGAAAGTGCTAGAGATGGAATGGAAGAACAGGAAACTCATTCTGTCAGTAACTGAACTCAGTAACCTTCAAAAACAACCATAAAAATTACATAAAATTAATCCTAAAAATTATGCACACTGACGTCACCAAAGAAAATATTTCTATTATGCAGCTTCTAGCCTGCAAACCAACAATGCACTGTTCCTACAGAATACAGAAGAAGTCCCAGGCTGGACAGAAGGAGGCCCAGACAGGACAAAGGCAACCACAGGTTGGTGAGTAGAAGGACATGCTCGATGGGTGAAGCCCCAGGATTGAGAAAGAAGACCACTGGCTGGATGGAAGTGGACAGAGAACACCAAAAAAAGCCCTAGGTTGGCTGGAAGAAGCTTTAGTTTCTCCATACAGAGGAAGTACCTATCTGGACAGACAAGCCCCCAGACCTGGTGGAGTTGGACCTTGTCTGGACAAAGGACATCCAAGCTGGACAGAAGAAGCATCAGGCTGGAAAGCCCTTGAAATACTATATAGGTCCACATAATCGGCGCAGATGTGTGCTCCAGTTAATACCAGTATCTATCATGCGTTTCCAAGGTGTCCAGCCAGTCACTTGTGTTCAGATTTCGTTACTACCTACTTCACTTCTACTAGTAGGTCAAAGAGCCCTGTGCACAGTTACGTTAAAAACACTAAACCTGCAACACAACATTCTCTAGAGTTTACACAGAATGGTGCGGAAAACAAAAAAACATCATCGAGTGAGTGAGCAAGTGACAATACTGTGGGTGGAAACAAGCAAATGCCTTGTTGATAAGAGAGGGTCAGAGGAAAATGCAGATTGGCTCGAGCTTTTTTGCCAGGAAGGATATAGTAACTCATATAATCACTCTTTACAACCGTGGTGAGCAGAAAAGCATCTCAGCATGCAACAGCAGAAAGAAGAACACTTCATCTTGAACTTCATGATGTGAATTACGGGATGGACATGATCACGAAGTTCATATTGCAAATTATGATGTGGAAAAAGTGGCCATGATGTTTTTGCTTGTTTGTTTTTTAATATACTATGTCTAAAAAACAACATATAGAGCGGCAGCTACAATTACCGACACCTTAACGACCTTTTGGCCGTTGCAAAAATAGAAAAGACTTTCAGTACATAAATTGCGCATGAATAAATACTCAAATGTCCACTGGGGAAAAAAAAAAGAGTTGATTCCCAATTAGTTAGCGTATCAGATCACGTGACACCGTTCCACAATTATTGACACCTTTGTCCACAGTTATCGACACCGTTCCACAATTATCAACATCCGGATAATTATTTATTTAAAAAAATAATCAGTATGTGCCCTGCGATGACCTGGCGACTTGTCCAGGGTGTACCCCGCCTTTCGCCCGTAGTCAGCTGGGATAGGCTCCAGCTCGCCTGCGACCCTGTAGAACAGGATAAAGCGGCTACAGATAATGAGAGATGAGAATGATAATCAGTATGTGGTATTAATTTAATGAAACATAGTTTTTATTTAAAATTTGTTTCACATAGACTTATATTTAGTACAAAATATCTTTTATATAAATACAACCCCGATTCCAAAAAAGTTGGGACAAAGTACAAATTGTAAATAAAAACGGAATGCAATGATGTGGAAGTTTCAAAATTCCATATTTTATTCAGAATAGAACATAGATTACATATCAAATGTTTAAACTGAGAAAATGTATCATTTAAAGAGAAAAATTCGGTGATTTTAAATTTCATGACAACAACACATCTCAAAAAAGTTGGGACAAGGCCATGTTTCCCACTGTGAGACATCCCCTTTTCTCTTTACAACAGTCTGTAAACGTCTGGGGACTGAGGAGACAAGTTGCTCAAGTTTAGGGATAGGAATGTTAACCCATTCTTGTCTAATGTAGGATTCTAGTTGCTCAACTGTCTTAGGTCTTTTTTGTCGTATCTTCCATTTTATGATGCGCCAAATGTTTTCTATGGGTGAAAGATCTGGACTGCAGGCTGGCCAGTTCAGTACCCGGACCCTTCTTCTACACAGCCATGATGCTGTAATTGATGCAGTATGTGGTTTGGCATTGTCATGTTGGAAAATGCAAGGTCTTCCCTGAAAGAGACATCGTCTGGATGGGAGCATATGTTGCTCTAGAACCTGGATATACCTTTCAGCATTGATGGTGTCTTTCCAGATGTGTAAGCTGCCCATGCCACACGCACTAATGCAACCCCATACCATCAGAGATGCAGGCTTCTGAACGGAGCGCTGATAACAACTTGGGTCGTCCTTCTCCTCTTTAGTCCGAATGACATGGCGTCCCTGATTTCCATAAAGAACTTCAAATTTTGATTCGTCTGACCACAGAACAGTTTTCCACTTTGCCACAGTCCATTTTAAATGAGCCTTGGCCCAGAGAAGACGTCTGCGCTTCTGGATCATGTTTAGATACGGCTTCTTCTTTGAACTATAGAGTTTTAGCTGGCAACGGCGGATGGCACGGTGAATTGTGTTCACAGATAATGTTCTCTGGAAATATTCCTGAGCCCATTTTGTGATTTCCAATACAGAAGCATGCCTGTATGTGATGCAGTACCGTCTAAGGGCCCGAAGATCACGGGCACCCAGTATGGTTTTCCGGCCTTGACCCTTACGCACAGAGATTCTTCCAGATTCTCTGAATCTTTTGATAATATTATGCACTGTAGATGATGATATGTTCAAACTCTTTGCAATTTTACACTGTCGAACTCCTTTCTGATATTGCTCCACTATTTGTCGGCGCAGAATTAGGGGGATTGGTGATCCTCTTCCCATCTTTACTTCTGAGAGCCGCTGCCACTCCAAGATGCTCTTTTTATACCCAGTCATGTTAATGACCTATTGCCAATTGACCTAATGAGTTGAAATTTGGTCCTCCAGCTGTTCCTTTTTTGTACCTTTAACTTTTCCAGCCTCTTATTGCCCCTGTCCCAACTTTTTTGAGATGTGTTGCTGTCATGAAATTTCAAATGAGCCAATATTTGGCATGAAATTTCAAAATCTCTCACTTTCGACATTTGATATGTTGTCTATGTTCTATTGTGAATACAATATCAGTTTTTGAGATTTGTAAATTATTGCATTCCGTTTTTATTTACAATTTGTACTTTGTCCGAACTTTTTTAGAATCGAGGTTGTATATGAATGTTGGTGCTTACGTAAATGAGGAAGTAATTCTAATGTTTGCAAATAAATGAACTGATAATGTTTAACCTGCATCAGAAAATCTTTTTGTTTCACTTTCTACGTATTTTCGTAGATCACAATTTGTTAATCATTCGTTGTTGTTTTGTATTAATTTCTAGTTTTGCAGTTTACCAATAAATGTCAACAGGCAATTGACATCGTAACCACATGAACATCCAGGTCAAAGGTCGCACGTCATTCCTCGAACAGAAATATAAAATGTCAACTGAAATTCTGAATGGAATAGAAAAATCTGAATATTTCAAGCATGTCATTTTTTTATTATATGTGAGGAATTTAATTCTGCTCTAATTCTATTTACTGCAATCAGATTCCAAATACTCTATGAGCATTCCATTCTGTATGAATCAGAAAAAAATTCTTTTTTTTAAAAGTACTTCATTGTTCTACTTCAACAATGTTACACAAAGATCGATCCATAACAGTTGTAAATGTCGCTTAATCCCACAGGGTGTCGATAATGGTGGACACCGGTGAAAGTGATCACTGTTATCGACACCTCACGTGACTTCTCAAACGCGCGTTTAGATACAAATTGTTGGTTGTCAAATGAAAGAGAAAGAAACAAAGTAGGTTTCGACGAGGAGATCATGAAATATCGGTGAATTTGATCAGTAAAAACATATCCATGATCTTTCCACCATGCTTACCTGCGATGATAACGTCCGGGTTTTCTGAAAAATTGCTGATTGTGCTAAAAAATAATCCATCTCAGGTAACGAGCTGTGTCATCAGACGACAAGATCAAAGGGCGAGGCGGGTCTTCCGGTTGATTAATTAACCAATAATAACCCTTTTAACTGAAACTCACCTTTGTAAAATTGTTTTTTATTGGTAAATCTGAAAAGGTGTCGATAATTAATTATGGACTGTTGATAACTGTAGGAAGGTTTACTCTCGAACAGTAAATGTGTAGCTGTATGATGTGTGTTAGCCTTTAGGTTACAGGAGGACAGTGTACAGGTGCAGTGTGGTTCTGTCTCACCTGAGCAGTGTCGGTGTCAGTGATGAGCTCAGCCAGGTGAGAGGAGGACATTTCTACATCCGAGTGATCCCGACTGTGGAAGAGTTTTTCTGCTACAGTCGAGTCCATGACTGCCATGAAGACAAAAACAGTCAGCTGTGACGACATCACTGGGTTTAGTCCGTTTTTTATGGGTAAACGAACTAATAATGGAGATTTTCTGAAATTAAAATGAGCTCCAGGAACCCGAGACGAGTTTTCGTCGTTAAAATGAGACATGAGACATGATGTTGACTCAGAGGATGAACATCCAGTACTGAGGGTAAGGGGGCGGCCATTACAGGAGCCGGTATTTATATACAAGCAAGCAGTGTGACGCGTGTCCTCTTTGAAGTTAATTTAAAAGCCATTTAAACAGTAACGGTGATAACGGCTCAGCCTAACGGTCTGGTGTGAAAACTACAGCCTAATAACGCTCATTTTAACTGTTTATAAATCCTGACTCCTGCTCAAATAAACCCTGATGTTCATCTTTATAGAAAACAAACTCCTTCCTGTCGCATTGCTGTCAGAAATTTAACCAGAAACAACACCGCCATGTTTGTTTTGTTTTTTTAATCTTTACTGTCAGGGCACGAGGAGCACCTTGCATGCACACGTGCACACACCTCACCTCACCTCACCTCACACCTACCCGTGAGCACACCTGCGTTTGCACGTGCCACTCCCTCTAATTTGAAAAAGCAAAGCCAGCTGCATTGACTCAAAGCTAACAGCACTGGGGCAGTTTTATGACTTTATTTCTGTTTCCTGTCAGGTGAAGGCACTTTTTCAGCTTCTCCTGAGCATTGTGTCATGTTCACAATCGAAATAATAAAAAAAAACATATATAAACGACGATTAGTTTTTCTTCTATGTTTAAATATACAATTATGCACTGATATACACCAAGTTTGCTCCAAAATGAAAATGAACGACTTGTGCATGCCGGTGGCCCTGAATATCCTGCTGGTAATGACATTTTATTGATATAATGTTCATGTGAAAGATGGAAAATCAAAATATATTACTCAAATATATTTACGCATAGCCTGTGCCATAACTAATGAACATGTGACGTCAAATCAGGAGAACCACATGTTCAGATTTGTATCAAAATCTAATCAATGGTTCCTCGGCCCATGGCTCAGCTTTCCTCCAAATTTCATCCAAATCCATTCACTAGTTTTTGAGTTACGTTTGAAACAAATAAACAGAGGTGAAAACAACCTCTGTCAATACAGTTGGCATAGATAATGAAATGATAAATATTCAAAATGAAATCACAAAAAAGGGCGTGTTGGTCTAAACCTTTACCCTTATTACAAACTACAGGATCTATGATATGCATAAATATGCTAATATTTATGGCAGCTAGCCAAATATCACTAATATAGAAAGACAGATGGATGGATAGATAGATTAAATATACAGATAAACTTCATATCTTCATGCCAACGTGTGTTCTTTATATTATATGGACACATCCACACAAAAAAAATACGCAAGTTAATCAAAAGAATTTTAATTTTGAATCGGTTCGCCATTTTGACAACGCGGCGGGAAAACACTGGGGGTGACATCATCGGAGTGAAATATCGGGAATTATTATCCGTACAGGACACTTTTTCCATGGAATAAAAACGTGTTCTATTCCCTTCTAGCAGGTTTCATTCATTTGGTTTGATAGCATGAAATATTGTTAGCATATCGCTTATCCTACGTGTTTTACATCACATTCCATTCACCAACGGAGAACGAGTGTTGAATATGGTTTATGATATTGCACGGTTGTCAAGGCAACATGATGTCACACGTCGGAGATGTAAAACATCCGCGCTAGTGAGTGAGCGACTGGGACAATTTGTAAACAAACAAACATGGCCATCAGGATTTTGAAAGAGAAAGATGCGTTGAACACCCGAAAGGAATGTATAATAATAATAATAATAATAATAATAATAATAATAATAATTGCTGGCTTTTTTTCGTGGTCTATCAGATATACCGGTATTCCATTCAGCTCCTCGTCTTCGACTCGTTCAGTATCATGCTAGCTGCATGGAATATATCTGATAGACCACGAAAAAAAGCCAGCCAATATTATTTAAATATGTCACTCAGACCCGCGATGTATTTTGTATGAAAAATGCGAGTTTTTCAACACGAGAAGATAAACTTCATATTTTTAAGCCAACATGTGATTTTCTTTTTATTATATCGACACATTCACAAACAAAAAGTCCCCAAATTTATCAAAACAGCTCACTCATCGATTTCCTCACGAGTGACAGATAGAGATTTATGTCTAGGGTGACCAGACGTCCCGGTTTTACCGGGACAGTCCCGATTTGGGGTTGTGTGTCCCGAGTCCCGACAAAAGTCTGTCGGGACACGGATATGTCCCGGTTTTCGCCACTCGCGACGTTTGCGACTGAGCAGCGTGGGAATCATTAGCGGAGAAATGTTTGCATTTACTATTTTGATGAATTGACAGGAATCGCAAACTTTCCTGGTTACTGCCCCCTGGCCCTGTGGCATGGGTGTTTATTTAGCCACATTATTCCAGACAACAGAACGGGTTGCCATGCAACAATAAAATAAACATTAACTGGCGCGAATGTTCTTTGTCTAGCAGCTAGCAGCAGTAACGCCGCAGCAATTATGCCGAAAAGAAAATGTACCTTTTCCAAAGATTTACAGGGCACCTACCCCTTCCTCCGAGAGGTGCAGAACAATGCGCACGAAGCCTACTGCACACACTGTAAGTGTTCCTTCTCCATAGCCCACGGTGGTAACGCCGATATACAGGATCACATTAAAACTGGAAAAGATTCACTCTTCTTGTAAATATACGTAGGCTAATGCATTTTGTTTAGGGTGGGTGGATTGACAGTCGCCTTAGCTTTGTTCTTGTACTGAGTTGGGTAGCCTATGCTGCAAATGCTGTGCGCTCCTGTGGGGCTTTCCTCGGGCTGTCGCCCCTCTCCTCCTTTACTGCTGTTTTGTTTGAGTGTATATTCTCAAATCACTTGTCTCTTTTTTGTTTCTGTTTAACATACCATTCTGACAGTTTGGCCGTATTGCTGTGTTGAACAGCTTGTTGCACCTTCCATTAAAGTGTTCACTTTTGTCCACATCTTCTTGCTTTATTCATTCAGTTGTGGGGAATGGTTAGTAAGGTTGATTCTGACCTAGGCTATGTTGAGGTCACATATCTACTTTTTAAGTTCATGTTATAGTGCATACAATTTTAGAGATATAGCCTACATGTGCATATGCATTCTTCTTGGTGTTCTCACAAACAGGTGAAATAAATCAGTTTAAATTTGGCCTATGGACATAGCCTGGCCTATTCTCAGCCATTACAACATCTGTTGTCTGACCATAATTTAACTGATCTGTATACCACTATGCTACTAGATAACAAAATGCCTGTTTGTTTTATTTCATGTGAGATGTTGATAAATGTGAGCTTCAACAAAATGATAAGAGCACCTCTCTGAGTGTCACGTTTACGTACAACCCCGATTCCAAAAAAGTTGGGACAAAGTACAAATTGTAAATAAAAACGGAATGCAATGATGTGGAAGTTTCAAAATTCCATATTTTATTCAGAATAGAACATAGATGACATATCAAATGTTTAAACTGAGAAAATGTATCATTTAAAGAGAAAAATTAGGTGATTTTAAATTTCATGACAACAACACATCTCAAAAAAGTTGGGACAAGGCCATGTTTACCACTGTGAGACATCCCCTTTTCTCTTTACAACAGTCTGTAAACGTCTGGGGACTGAGGAGACAAGTTGCTCAAGTTTAGGGATAGGAATGTTAACCCATTCTTGTCTAATGTAGGATTCTAGTTGCTCAACTGTCTTAGGTCTTTTTTGTCGTATCTTCCGTTTTATGATGCGCCAGATGTTTTCTATGGGTGAAAGATCTGGACTGCAGGCTGGCCAGTTCAGTACCCGGACCCTTCTTCTATGCAGCCATGATGCTGTAATTGATGCAGTATGTGGTTTGGCATTGTCATGTTGGAAAATGCAAGGTCTTCCCTGAAAGAGACGTCGTCTGGATGGGAGCATATGTTGCTCTAGAACCTGGATATACCTTTCAGCATTGATGGTGTCTTTCCAGATGTGTAAGCTGCCCATGCCACACGCACTAATGCAACCCCATACTATCAGAGATGCAGGCTTCTGAACTGAGCGCTGATAACAACTTGGGTCGTCCTTCTCCTCTTTAGTCCGAATGACACGGCGTCCCTGATTTCCATAAAGAACTTCAAATTTTGATTCGTCTGACCACAGAACAGTTTTCCACTTTGCCACAGTCCATTTTAAATGAGCCTTGGCCCAGAGAAGACGTCTGCGCTTCTGGATCACGTTTAGATACGGCTTCTTCTTTGAACTATAGTTTTAGCTGGCAACGGCGGATGGCACGGTGAATTGTGTTCACAGATAATGTTCTCTGGAAATATTCCTGAGCCCATTTTGTGATTTCCAATACAGAAGCATGCCTGTATGTGATGCAGTGCCGTCTAAGGGCCCGAAGATCACGGGCACCCAGTATGGTTTTCCGGCCTTGACCCTTACGCACAGAGATTCTTCCAGATTCTCTGAATCTTTTGATGATATTATGCACTGTAGATGATATGTTCAAACTCTTTGCAATTTTACACTGTCGAACTCCTTTCTGATATTGCTCCACTATTTGTCGGTGCAGAATTAGGGGGATTGGTGATCCTCTTCCCATCTTTACTTCTGAGAGCCGCTGCCACTCCAAGATGCTCTTTTTATACCCAGTCATGTTAATGACCTATTGCCAATTGACCTAATGAGTTGCAATTTGGTCCTCCAGCTGTTCCTTTAACTTTTCCAGCCTCTTATTGCCCCTGTCCCAACTTTTTTGAGATGTGTTGCTGTCATGAAATTTCAAATGAGCCAATATTTGGCATGAAATTTCAAAATGTCTCACTTCTGACATTTGATATGTTGTCTATGTTCTATTGTGAATACAATATCAGTTTTTGAGATTTGTAAGTTATTGCATTCTGTTTTTATTTACAATTTGTACTTTGTCCCAACTTTTTTGGAATCGGGGTTGTAAAAAAAAAAGTGTGCGTGCACGAGCATGGTCGTGCGCAAAAGTGTCCCGGTTTCAGACTAGAGAAATCTGGTCACCCTATTTATGTCTCGGTTTTAGTTCTCCATGTCCCGGATGGAGCTCGGATAAAAAACACTCACGCCTATATAACATTAGCTAGTGTATGGATCTGGCTAGCTGATTGTGAATGAATTAGCTCACATTTGTCACATGGCGACACAAGTGCGATTTTGATTCACATTTTTTGAATCACATAGTGATTTTGTTTAACATTTAACCTCTAAAAATATTCTTACAATCAGGGTTGGGTTGTATTAACCACGAATAATATCTACTGCAAGCTAGCTAGCTAGATTAAACATTAGCTAGCATGCAAAACATTTCCACACCCACATCATCCTATACTTTTATTGATTAATTATTCAGCTGCAAATCAGAGGTTCATATTAATTCGCTCTTTCGAATATGTTATCGTTTCTGTAGTACTTTACCAGTCTACATAAAACCCACATTATCGTTAATATGGAGAATTTTTCCGTAAAGACCTGTTTATTAGCAGTTTCAGAAGGAGTCTCCAGCGTCAGCGCTTTGGAACAAAACAATTTTAAAAATATTTTCCAGTATGGGAAAGACTTCAGGACAGACACTTTGCAGTCTCTGAGTAATGCGACGTGATGAGACGACGTGATAGTTTTGTCTTTCACAATGATCACAGTGCAATAAATTCTTGCCGTGTCTCAAGAAGTCATCAGTCATGACTATATCAAAGAACACGTCATAGGAGGCATCAAACCCGGCGAGAAAGTCCAAAAAAAAAAAATCTGACACGTGGGATGTTTTATCGGGTCGTGTCCCGGACTCCACATCGCTGTTCTCTGATTACATCACACTACAAGACCTGTTTGTCGTTCCCGATGTTCATATTCAATCCTGATGCCGCGACAAAATCAGGCTGAATTAATGTCGTCTGATCTCGGCATGAGAAGTTGAAAATTTTTTTTTTCAATATCATTAACTTCAAGAAAGAGAAAAAAGTGTTTATTGCCGCTAACAGAAGTGACAACAGGAACTCAGTTGTTTAATAGACTCTGGATGTAACGCTAAACAGATAAAAATGACAATACATCCAGTATGCTTTGATATACAGTCCTGTGCAAAAGTCTTAGCCCCCCTATTTTTTTCCCATACAGACTTTGTTATAGATTTCTATTTTATGACTTCGACATTATCGAGTCTAAACATTAAAAAAAAAACATTTTCCAGCACAAATTAAATGTTACAGGGAAAAAAAAGGTTTGTATCTGATATTTAAATAATATTGGCTGGCTTTTTTTCATGGTATATCAGATATATTCCATTCAGCTAGCATGATAGTGAATGAGTCGAAGACGAGTAGCTGAATGGAATATATCTGATATACCATGAAAAAAAGCCATTATTATTATTATTATTATTATTATAATACACTCTCTTTATATCATACATGTCAACCTATGTGGATTATCCAGAAATTATACGGATTTTAGCTCATTTCAAGGGCGTACGGGCGTATAAACAAAGTCTTACGGATTTTCAGTATTTTCTGACCTAAATTTATTTTGTGTATCTTACTTGAACATCGTCAGCTGATCGTCGCAAAAACATATAAAAGCTCGATTTATAGACAAAGAACAGTGTGTATGCAGGGGCAGATAACCCAGACTATGTGAAACCGGATGTTTATTCCTCAAGCTTCGTGCAGTATCGCGACTGCGAGACTTCGCTCGTTCCGGTCATGCGCACGATCTGCATTTAAACGCGCCAAACGGTCATTGTTCGAACGATTTTCTCATTGTGCAGAGCGACACTGTTTACACCCGAGAGATTTTGAATAGCGTCTGCTGAGTGAAAGAATAGGAACACCGAGAAAGAAAATGAGATACGGCGGGCGGTATCTTCCTGAATGGAAGGAGACATTTAATGGTGTCATTGTTCAGGCGAAAAATGAGGAGTACGCGCACTGCACAGTTTGTGTGTGAGATATAAAAGTTGCGGCGTCTGGAGTTTACAACGACATCAGCGAAACTTGTATCAGAAACAGAATCAGCCACAAATGACGATGTTTGCAAAGCCTAAGACCGATGATCAACCAACAAGTGTAATAAGAGCAGAAGTTACGATCTGTAATTTTATTGCTCAGCACAATTTGCCGCTAACCGTTGCGGACCACCTGACAGAACTGTTGCTGCGAATTTGCACGGACAGTACGATTGCGAAATCTATCAGCTGTAAGCGCACCAAAACAACGCAAATAATCAAAAAGAGCTTGGCCCCCGAAGCTACACTACCGATCATCCAGCACTGCCGGACGCCGCCATTTTCCTTGATGATCGACGAATCCAATGACAAAAAGATGGACAAGCGACTGGCCGTTTTGGTGCGGATCTTCGACATAAACAGAGGGACGAAGTCAAGAATCATAGACATGCCCGTGTGCAATATCGGCACGGGCGAGGTGATTTTCAACATGCTGGACGAAGTTCTCAGGCAAGTTATATTTACTTATTTATTTATTTATTTATTAAGTTTGGTGCGATTCGAAGGCTATAAGGATTTTATGTTGATTTTATGGGTTTCTTCCTCTGATACTACAGGTGGACGCCCAAAGGGGTTGACATGTATGTTTATATCAGCATTCTTGAAGGTCAACGCTAGCTTACCTGCGACTCGGTGCTGTTAGCGTGGCAGTCCAGTTACCTTCTAGCTGGTGTAGTGTTAGCGCAGGGCAATGCTAGTGCAGTCAAAGTGAATATTATTATTATTTTCCCTGTGTAATTAGTTACTTTTAAAATCAACATCGATAGCTACACACACCGGTGCGACCTGGCAGCCAAAATTCTCTCAAAATCTTCTGTTTTTAATGAAGCAAGACTGGCAGCCATGTTTGTTTACAAACTGTCAGAGTTGCTCACTAGCATGGAAGCATCTCTGATGCGTCTCTTTTCCAGTTTTTCAATGTCCGTTGGTATGTTTTTCTCTTGTAAATACGTGTGAAGAATATCTAATGAAGTTTTGATAACCTTTCAGGTGTCCAGCACATCTTTAGTTTCAGTTTATTTATTTAGTTCTTAAACCGTGCACTGGATTAGCGTCATCGTCTCTCTCTTTCCCGGCCGACAAAGAAAAGATTCTGTGCATGCACAGCAGAAAAGTTTTGTCATTGGATCTTCACATAGTATTTTTAAGCCATTTTTGGTCAACAGCATTTCTTTACATGTGCCTAAGACTTGCACAGGATTCTAACCGGAATAATACCAAGACTTCAGGATCGACGCCATCCTGTTGTTGATTATTTTTCTATCACAGCACTCAGTACGCATCCCCGTACTGTCGTGTTTTATTCCTTATCTGGTAAACGGTGTGTCCAGTCAGTCATTCTCTCTCACAGCTTTGTCAAAGCGAGAAAAACAAACAGCGTGGAAGTATAAACTGTCTTTTATTTGCATTTTCATCTCACGTAGAACTAAACACTCATTCACACCAACATCCGTCCTGTATCTTATGCATTCATAATCATTTGTCGTAACCCAGTGACTCATTTCAGGGCCTCAAACACTCGAGTCGTGATGACATTTATCAGTTAATACATGATAATATTCAGTGAATTTTAATACATGCATTAACATTCTTCTGATCTTGAGTTTTACATGAATCAGTATTGTGTCATGAGTTCGACATCTTTTCTGTATTTAGCATAATTCTGAAATTAAGATGAAATATGAGAAAGAAAAAAAAACAGAAATAAAATGCTGGTGTATGTTCTGAAGAACTGAGAACATGTTTACTGAGTTTTGTATAAACTGCGTAACAGACTAATAATTCTCTTTACATTTATTTCTGTCCTAAACCACAATCCGCTGTAGTAAACAGAATAATATGACATGCTATGATATAAATTTGATGTTTAATATCATCATATATCTTTGCGCTATGGCTGTGATGGCTCAGGTGACTGACTGGGCTGTTCCTGGGGTCAGAGGTCATCGCTCAGGCTGTGTGAGATGGCTGTGGCGAGGTGCTGCGGCGTAGGTTTCTGAGCCATGCAGCTGACGCTCACACCCGCTTCCTGTAGAGCGTCGGCCGTGGTGGGACCGATCGCGGCAAACTACAACACACACACGTACAATCTGAATTAACACAGCATTTCTAACCTAAATGATATATAATCTGGGCGGCACGGTGGCGTAGTGGTTAGCGCTGTCGCCTCACAGCAAGAAGGTCCTGGGTTCGAGCCCCGTGGCCGGCGAGGGCCTTTCTGTGCGGAGTTTGCATGTTCTCCCCGTGTCCGCGTGGGTTTCCTCCGGGTGCTCCGGTTTCCCCCACAGTCCAAAGACATGCAGGTTAGGTTAACTGGTGACTCTAAATTGAGCGTAGGTGTGAATGTGAGTGTGAATGGTTGTCTGTGTCTATGTGTCAGCCCTGTGATGACCTGGCGACTTGTCCAGGGTGTACCCCGCCTTTCGCCCGTAGTCAGCTGGGATAGGCTCCAGCTCGCCTGCGACCCTGTAGAACAGGATAAAGCGGCTAGAGATAACGAGATGAGATGAAATCCAGGTTTATACTCCTCTAATCTAATTTAAATCCTTACATTCAAGACTTGTTTGTTACACTCGCTAGCCACATTATTAGGAACACCCATGAGGTCCTTCTGCAGTTCTCTAATCAGCCGATCCCTCGGTGCATCGACTCGTGCAGATACAAATCAAAAGCTTCAGTTAATGTTCACAATGTTCAAACATCAGAATGGGACAAACTGTGATCTCACAGTGAAGTGTGACTTTCTTTCACTGCAGCACTGTGGGTGTTCGTTTGCACCAGATGGACTGTGGGTGGAAACAAACGCCTTGTTGATAAGAGAGGTCAGAGGAAAATGGACAGGGGTGGGTTTTCCCAAAGCCTCTTAAAGCCAAGAGAGTCTTTCGTTACCCCCTAAGATCCATCGTCAAGCTAAGGTGCTTTTCCTGAACATCACTGTAGCCCAAGTAATCCTTTAGTTTGCTGGGAATTTACGAGCGACCCGGATCACTCGTTCAAAACAAAGAGCGACGCGCTCGCAGCCGAACACACAGACTGCGCTGCGTCGCCGTGGGACTCTCTCTCACAGTCAACAGGGGAAACTGGGGTTTAATCTGCTGCCGGGGTTCAATTATTTTTCTTGTATGTTGCAAGTACATCCAGTTCATTATTAAATAAATATACGCAAAATATTATGAATCTATTTCAATATGTCACGGTGGTGTAGTGGTTAACGCTGTCGCCTCACAGCAAGAAGGTCCGGGTTCGAGCCCCGTGGCCGGCGAGGGCCTTTCTGTGCGGAGTTTGCATGTTCTCCCCATGTCCGCGTGGGTTTCCTCCGGGTGCTCCGGTTTCCCCCACAGTCCAAAGACATGCAGGTTAGGTTAACTGGTGACTCTAAATTGAGCGTAGGTGTGAATGTGAGTGTGAATGGTTGTCTGTGTCTATGTGTCAGCCCTGTGATGACCTGGCGACTTGTCCAGGGTGAACCCCGCCTTTCGCCCGTAGTCAGCTGGGATAGGATCCAGCTCGCCTGTAACCCTGTAGAACAGGATAAAGCGGCTACAGATAATGAGATGAGATGAGATGGGATTATGTATGGATATCGGAATGTCACATTGATATCGCCACATTTTAAATAAAATTTAACTCCATTAGACGAGTGATTATTGAATTTAGTGTCATAAATGAGACACATTTCAGCACCTGTAACGTTGTGTGTGTGTGAGAGAGAGAGAGAGGTTTTGATCTGTCTCTACCTAAGGAAGTGTACGTAAGAAGTCAATCCAACCTCCTTAGGTAGAGATAGATCAAAACTTCTGTCTGTCTTTCTCTCTCAGTCTCTCTCTGTCACTCACTGTCTCTCTCTCACTCTCACTGTCACTCACTCTCACGCTCTCTCTCTCTGTCTGTCTGTCTCCCTCTCTGTTGCTCACTGTCTGTCTGTCTGTCTCTGTTGCTCACTGTCTGTCTGTCTGTCTCTGTCGCTCACTGTCTCTCTCTCTGTCTCATTGTCGCTCACTCTCTCTCTCTCTCTCGCTCTCTTTGTCTCCCTCACTGTCTCTCGCTCTCTCTCTCTCTCTCTCTGTCGCTCACCCTGTCTCTCTCACTCTCTGTCGCTCACCCTGTCTCTCTCTCTCTCTCTCTGTCGCTCACCCTGTCTCTCTCACTCTCTGTCGCTCACCCTGTCTCTCTCGCTCTCTCTCTCTGTCGCTCACCCTGTCTCTCTCTCTGTCGCTCACCCTGTCGCTCACCGTCTCTCCCTGTTGCTCACTCTCTCACTCTCTGTGTGTGCACATTTAAGGATGAACATTGCCCCTTGGCGTTGTAGATAACAGTTGAAATAATCCTGACTGTATGTTTGAGTAACAGTGAAATGAGCATCAGGGGGAAAACATTTACTTAATTATTTAGTTTATTATTTGCTCGTTCTTTCGCGTGAACGTTTATTCATTTAATTAAAAAACACACTTGGAATAAAAAATGTAAAAAAAAATATTGCCCAAAAATGTAAAATAGTTTCAATTATTAATTACCACATTATATATGTAATGCTTAATGACGATACAATATATTAACATATTTTAAACACTTTATATTTCATTGTTTTTCGGTAAAAAATAAACACCATGTGACCTCATCAACTGCATTTAGCAACTACTTAATGCCTGTATCAGGAACGCGCGCTGCAAAGATGCTCTTCGACCTGCTGCTGCTCAGACTCCTTCTTACGAGTGAGTTTGGGGAAAACCACATACAGAGACAACGCTCGTTACTTCAGAGCGTCTCTCAACTCGCTCTTTAGCCCTAAAGGGCGGCGTTATCGGGAAACCCACCCCAGACTGGTTCGAGCTTTTTTGTTTTGTCAGGAAGGATATAGTAACTCATATAGCCACTCTTTACAACTGTCGTGAGCAGAAAAGCATCTCAGCATGCAACACAGAGAGAACAACACATTGGGTTCCACTCCTGCAGCCAAGAACAGGGATCTTAGAATCAACATGTTCCTATTAAAGTGGTCGGTGAGTGTTCTTATATATGTATCTATATATTGTATATATCTTTTAAAAAGTGTAATCGGGATCAAACATATTATATATAAATCACTTTGAATCCAACTCATCAAGATTTCCACTTATTACAGGAGCAAAAATATAACCCTATAACAGCACGCCCGGACGTGTTTAATTCCTCTTACACCACACTGACTGGACAACAATTACATTTCGTTTATAATTCCTTAAGAAACAAGAAAGCATGACGTTTTTATCCGTTTAATATCGTGGATCGTCCATGAAACAAGTTCAGACCAGATGTTATTAACGTTACAGCAGCTATAAACAGTCATTTTCAGTCTTGACGTTAATCAGCAGCTTGTTGTATCGTTACTGAGAAAATAAATCTTTAAAACTCTCGTTCCAAACCACTCACACTGGAGACTCCTTCCATAAATGTTTAATAAACATCTCCTCACAGGAAACTTCTCCAGATCAGCGGTTACGCCTGTGGAGCAAGTGCTGTTGCTATAGAAACGGTACCGTATTCGAATGAGCGCACTGATCACTGGCGGCTCGTTAATAGGGGCGATTTGGGCGACGCAGTCCCAAACAGGGAGGGAGATTTATTTATTTTTAATCTACTCCTACTACCAGCAGTAATGTCATTGTCCAATCAGGCTAAGGTCGCGCCTGGTGTAGCCACGCCCTTTTGGGGCGATTTCTGTCAGGTTCAGATTTGCCCCAAAATCTCCCATTGACACTAATGGTACGTACGTTTTTTTTTTCGAAAATCCTGCTCCCAATGCATTTTCTATTGGGTTTTATGTGCGCGCACAAGCAGCGTGCTTACGTCATACGCCTGTTGCGCCGCGCAAGTGTTGCCAGATTGGGCGGTTTTAAGTGCATTTTGGCGGTTTTGAACATAATTTTAGGCTGGAAAACGCAACTTGCGCGGGAAATGTGTGAACATTCTATGAAGATGGCGGCGAGTGTTGAGTGCAACAATACGATAGCGTCTCTGAAAGAAGTTCCCTTTAGTCGTCGTACCAATGAGGAGAAAACGGCAATCAAACAGCTAGGACCTCCTAGACCGAATTTAAACATCAAGCAAGTGTCTACGAAGGGGGAGAAGACCTACTCAAGAGGTTTTAACAAGAACTGGTACCACCGCAAAACTTGGCGAGCTGGCTGTGATGTAGTCAGTGCTCTTTTTTGCTACCCTTGCGTTCTCTTCCACCCTGGAAGTAGCACAGCAGACGGTACAGTGATATCTGATATTTGAATTTACTAGGCAAAAGTTGTTTTTGTGTGTGTGCGCGTGTGTGTGTTTTACCAATGGCAGTTTAACATTGCCATGTTTTTGTTTTACCAATGGCAGTTTAACATTGCCATGCTTGGAATATTTCAGTAGCCTCAAGTTCTCTCTGACTTGGTGTAAATTAAGCATATTTTCAGTTTTTATATATTGTACAGTATATGTGTTCATTGGAGCCAGCAGCACCTTACCTTTTTTCCAACTTGTTAAGCCAAGTTGCACTGACTACAAAACCTTGTGTAACCTTGTGTGTGTATATAGCTAAATAACTAAAGCCTTTTGTGTTCATTGACATGCTTGTAATACTTTAAATTTCCTTTTAAGGCATGGCTTTCTGGAGGAATTCTTGGGGGGAAAAAAACTGCAGAATTTATTTAGAATTATTTGTTGTTAAAATGGTGCAATTCCATATAAAAAAACCACATAATTAAGCTGCACATGTTTGTTTGATGGTTATGCTTTTCTTCATCTTTTTCAAAACTTAAACACTTGTTTTGGATTTATATCCTGACACTTTAATTGCATTCTTTAGAATTGAAGAAATTAGAATGTTTATAATTAAGAATTTGTGTCTACTTATTATAGAATACTGGAATAATATGAGAAAATAAATGAGTAATGTAATATTAATTGATTGTGATGCCAAATGTTTTGCTTTGAAGGCTTCACAATGAATCTTCCTTAGTTTTAGCCTGGCAAGCCAGACTAAATGTGAATATTTGCCACTCGTAGGCAAAAATATTTTTGGCGCTAGGCGGGTGGGTCTAGTTTACTAGGCTACCTTAGTTTGCCACCTTTAACTTATTTAGTGTTGCCACCTAGTGGAGAGAAGAGATATTGTCTATATTGATATCTGAATTTACCAGGCAAAAACAAGTTTGGCCAATTGATTTGCTACCTAGGTCAATTTACTTCAGTCCTGTGGACATTTACGGTCCGTGTAGACATAACGGGGGAAAACTGCCCCTCCTGAAAAAAAATTCAGGAGCCGCCACTGGCACTGATATAACCCTGTGACGGTCAGAGCTGCTGTTATAGAAAACGAATCAACACCTTCTGACCAATCAGAGTCCAGAACTCATCAGCGCTGGAGTAGGTCTGATTCATCACCTTGATCTGGTCCAGTTTTTCTCCAAACAGTTTCTTTACCAGCTCCAGACAAAACTTCACTCCGGAGGGACTGAAGAAAGCGACGCTGGCTGGCACGCCCTGACACACACACACACACACACACACACACACACACACACACACACACACACATATATATATTAGCACTTGAAGCTCTTTTTATTTTTCTTCTTGTTGATAAAAATATAAATTTGTATTCCCTTTTTTGTGAATTTTACGACTTTACTTTCAACTTAGTTCTTGTTTTTTTTTAATGTATTAAATGGACAATGAAGCATTCCTTTTCCTTTTGAAACAGGAAGTGCTGATGTTAGTGTTACACTGAAGGCACTGAAGGACCACATTTACTTATAACAAGATGCGACTGTCCAGCAAGACACGCCCCTGGGGGCGGGGCATATATACATCCTAGAGAGCATTTAATTGGATGACTTAAAAAAAGAGGAATCATTTTCCCTGAAACTTGGGAGCCGAGACTAGATTCATTTACATCCCTGTGATCGACGATGAGATGATGTCGACTTCACTCTCCATCTCCCGAGCTGTAGGTGATGAGACTCCACAAGGGGAGCAGGTCGTTACTCCTCACTCAGATCGTTCTACTGAAGTGACGGAGGAACTCACTGAAAGGGGACACTGTGAGGGACGGGGCAGGAGTTTAAAGGGTTAAATCTGGGAGAGCGTCACCTGCTCGCTGAAGTAGTGCGTGATGTTCTTCTCCAGCTCCGGATGTTCAGCCGTCTCATAGACCGAGAGACTCTCCAGAGGAACACCTGAGGAAGCAGAGGGGAAGATTTTCTTTCAGGAAATAAACAAAACAGCCAGATGACGATGAGAGGTTCTGGGTCATTCAGAGAAAGAGACTGAAAGAGAGAGAGCAAAAGAGAGATAGAGAGACTGAGAAAGAGAGAGAGATGGAAAGAAAGAGGGAGAGAGAGAGATGGGGGGTGGGGGGGTGGAGTGCTGCAGGACCAAGAGCTGAGTAAATACACTCGTCCCCTCGTCTAGCTGGTCCTGAGTCACTTCTTTAGAACACACAGTAACACACACTCAGGGGGAAGTCATGGCCTAATGGTTAGAGAAGTAGCTTTGGGAACAAAAGGTTGCTGATTCGATTCTCCAGACCAGCAGGAAAGCGGCTGAAGCGCCCATGGTGTGTGTCTCAAGTCAAGTCAAGTTTATTTGTATTACGCTTTTAACAATAAACATTGTCGCAAAGCAGCTTTACAGAATTTGAACGACTTAAAACATGAGCTAATTTTATCCCTAATCTATCCCCAATGAGCAAGCCTGTGGCGACGGTGGCAAGGAAAAACTCCCTCAGACGACATGAGGAAACCTCAAGAGGAACCAGACTCAAAAGGGAACCCATCCTCATTTGGGCAACAACAGACAGCATGACTATAACATTAACAGTTTTAACATGAAGTCAGTTTCGTTGATGTTATAAACTCTTCACTGATGGAAACTTGAGTGCAAAACTGTTCATGACAACTGCAGTCCTAAAGTTAGCAAGTCAACTGTAGTCCCCAGCCATAAAAGCATTACTGTAAGAGTCCAGAGCGTCTTCCAAGTGTGACTTTCAACTGTCCACATGGGGCCGTCCTCCACAGGAGCGATGTGATGAGACTCCAACCAGACACAGGGCACCAGGATGGATCAGGCAGGTCCGAGGGGCAGAAGAGGTTCAGCATCTCGATCCCAGGACCGACATGTAACTTCGAGGGACAGATTTTGGGGAGGGAGAAAACACAGGTTGTTAGGTATGCCCAGTGTCACCTGATGAGTAGGAACAGTATACATATTGCACTGAGTACAAGCAGGGACTCCAGCAAAACTAACTATAACAGCATAACTAAAAGGGGAGAGCCAGAAGGTAACACAGGCATGAGGGGCCCCGGGACATAAAGCAGCAGCCACTACACCGTCAACAAACTCGAGTGAGCGAGCGAGTGGGGACTGACAGCATCCATACATCCCAGTTTACCAAAACACTCTGTCTGAGGACCCTCCAGATCTACTCCTTTACCTCAAACACCATTAACAAAAGGCTTGACTAAACAGATATGTTTTCAGCTGAGACTTAAACGCTGAGACTGTGTCTGATTCCCGAACACTACTTGGAAGGCTGTTCCATAACTGTGGGGCTTTGTAAGAAAAGGCTCCGCCCCCTGATATAGCCTTCACTATAAGAGGTACCAGCAGATAGCCTGCACCTTTTGATCTAAGTAGGCATGGCAGGTCATAGAGGAGCAGAAGTTCGCTCAGGTACTGTGGTGTGAGACCATTCAGTGCTTTAAAGGTCAATAGTAGTATTTTATAATCAATATGAAATTTGATTGGGGGCCAATGCAGTGTGGATAAGACGGGGGTGATGGGGTCATATTTTCTAATTCTAGTAAGGACTCTTACTGCTGCATTTTGAACTAACTGGAGCTTGTTTATGCACTTATTGGAACATCCAGACAGTAAGGCATTACGATAATCCAACCTGGAGGGAACAAAAGCATGAACTAGTTTTTCCGCGTTTTCTGCATTGTGTAGTGACATTAAATTTCTTATCTTAGCAATATTTCTGAGATGAAAGAAAGCTATCTGGGTGATGTTATCAATGTGAGTATTGAATGAAAGACTGGGGTCAATAATCACTCCGAGGTCTTTTACTGCTGCACGTGAAGAAACAAAGGCCATCCAGAGTTACTGTGTAATCAGAAAACTTCCTTCTAGCTGCATGTGGTCTGAGTACAATTGCCTCAGTCTTGTCAGAGTTAAGCAGAAGGAAGTTAATAAGCATCCAGTGTCTAATGTCCTTCACACATTCCTCAATTCTATTAAGCTGGTGTCTCTCATCTGGTCTTGCAGAAACATACAACTGTGTGTCATCAGCATAACAGTGGAAACTAATACCATGCTTACAAATAATATCACCCAGAGGGAACATATATATAGAGAAAAAAAAAAGCAGTGGACCCAAGACAGAACCTTGTGGAACACCAAACTTTACCTCAGTACGTCTAGAAACATCACCATTTACATCAACATACTGATAGCGATCAGTTAAATAAGAGCTGAGCCAGGAGAGGGCCGTTCCCTTAAACTCCCACAACATTTTCTAGTCTATCCAGAAGAATGGAATGATCAATGGTATCAAATGCTGCACTAAGGTCAAGCAACACAAGCAGCGAGACACAGCCCTGATCAGACGCCAACAGTAGGTCATTTACTACTTTAACCAGAGCTGTCTCTGTGCTATGATGAGGTCTAAATCCTGACTGATACATTTCATGGATGTTATTCCTATGTAAATATGAGCATAACTGCTGTGCTACAGCTTTTTCAAGGATCTTGGAGATAAAGGGGAGGTTTGATATTGGCCGATAATTGGACAGCTGACAGGGATCAAGGTCAGGTTTTTTAATCAGGGGTTTGATAACTGCTAGTTTAAAGGATTTGGGTACATAGCCAATCCTAAGAGAAGAATTTATTATTTTTAGAAGCGGTTCAATTACTTCAGGTATTATCTGTTTGAATAGACGTGTAGGTAAGGGATCTAGTCCACAAGTTGAGGCTTTTGATGCGGAGATTAATGAAAGTAATTCAATTTCTCTATGGTGAGTAAAACAGTCTAATTGCTGATCTGATACAGTTATATTGTTAACTACAGGGTTACTTACATTGTCTGACCTTAAATTAGTAGTTTGAATTTTTTGTCGGATATTCTCAATTTTGTCTTTAAAAAAATTCATGAAGTCGTTGCTACTACATACTACAGGTGTGCATGTGTCTATAGTGGACTTATTCCTGGTTAATTCTGCAACAGTATTAAATAGGAATCTAGGATTATTTTTGTTATCTTCTATTAGGGAGGAGAGATATGTTGATCTCGCAGCACTAAGAGCTTTTCTATACTTCAGGAAGCTCTCCTTCCACGCTAATTTGAACGCTACCAATTTTGTTTGACGCCATCTTTTTTTTCCACATAGAGTCATTTAGTACAAAATATCTTTTATATAAATACAACCCTGATTCCAAAAAAGTTGGGACAAAGTACAAATTGTAAATAAAAACGAAATGCAATGATGTGGAAGTTTCAAAATTCCATATTTTATTCAGAATAGAACATAGATGACATATCAAATGTTTAAACTGAGAAAATGTATCATTTAAAGAGAAAAATTAGGCGATTTTAAATTTCATGACAACACATCTCAAAAAAGTTGGGACAAGGCCGTGTTTACCACTGTGAGACATCCCCTTTTCTCTTTACAACAGTCTGTAAACGTCTGGGGACTGAGGAGACAAGTTGCTCAAGTTTAGGGATAGGAATGTTAACCCATTCTTGTCTAATGTAGGATTCTAGTTGCTCAACTGTCTTAGGTCTTTTTTGTCGTGTCTTCCGTTTTATGATGCGCCAAATGTTTTCTATGGGTGAAAGATCTGGACTGCAGGCTGGCCAGTTCAGTACCCGGACCCTTCTTCTACGCAGCCATAATGCTGTAATTGATGCAGTATGTGGTTTGGCATTGTCATGTTGGAAAATGCAAGGTCTTCCCTGAAAGAGACGTCGTCTGGATGGGAGCATATGTTGCTCTAGAACCTGGATATACCTTTCAGAATTGATGGTGTCTTTCCAGATGTGTAAGCTGCCCGTGCCACACGCACTAATGCAACCCCATACCATCAGAGATGCAGGCTTCTGAACTGAGCACTAATAACAACTCGGGTCGTCCTTCTCCTCTTTAGTCCGAATGACACGGCGTCCCTGATTTCCATAAAGAACTTCAAATTTTGATTCGTCTGACCACAGAACAGTTTTCCACTTTGCCACAGTCCATTTTAAATGAGCCTTGGCCCAGACAAGACGTCTGTGCTTCTGGATCGTGTTTAGATACGGCCTCTTCTTTGAACTATTGAGTTTTAGCTGGCAACGGCGGATGGCACGGTGAATTGTGTTCACAGATAATGTTCTCTGGAAATATTCCTGAGCCCATTTTGTGATTTCCAATACAGAAGCATGCCTGTATGTGATGCAGTGCCGTCTAAGGGCCCGAAGATCACGGGCACCCAGTATGGTTTTCCGGCCTTGACCCTTACACACAGAGATTCTTCCAGATTCTCTGAATCTTTTGATGATATTATGCACTGTAGATGATGATATGTTCAAACTCTTTGCAATTTTACACTGTCGAACTCCTTTCTGATATTGCTCCACTATTTGTCGGCGCAGAATTAGGGGGATTGGTGATCCTCTTCCCATCTTTACTTCTGAGAGCCGCTGCCACTCCAAGATGCTCTTTTTATACCCAGTCATGTTAATGACCTATTGCCAATTGACCTAATGAGTTGCAATTTGGTCCTCCAGCTGTTCCTTTTTTGTACCTTTAACTTTTCCAGCCTCTTATTGCCCCTGTCCCAACTTTTTTGAGATGTGTTGCTGTCATGAAATTTCAAATGAAGCCAATATTTGGCATGAAATTGTAAAATGTCTCACTTTCGACATTTGATATGTTGTCTATGTTCTATTGTGAATACAATATCAGTTTTTGAGATTTGTAAATTATTGCATTCCGTTTTTATTTACAATTTGTACTTTGTCCCAACTTTTTTGGAATCGGGGTTGTACAACGATGGTCACTAACCAAAGCAATACATCCCATCAAGGATTACGGTCGTGCTGAAAGACATCAAATTAAAAGTCTCAAATTTGATTTAATAAAAGGCAGCGGCAAAGAAGAAAGTAAGTATTCAGCCTTGATTTAAAAAAAAAAAACTGAAAGATGCAGGTCCTTTGTATTGATTAACGTAGGAAATACGCTCAGTATAATATGGATTTACCACCAAAATTTTATCACATGCATGTATTTATTATTTTGAAAACACACCAGCCGGCTGATCTGGCTGGTGTTTTAATTGTGCGACAGTAATGACGTAAATCCCAGCATGACGGAGTAGTGTCCGAAAGCGTTTTTTCATTTTACCAATGAGCTCACTATATAGTCCTCTATGTAGTAATTCCCTATATAGGGAGTAGTGAACAAGTGAGCGATTTCGGACGCAGGGCGTGAGCGTGCGCGGCTGTTCGAGCTGCGGCAGACTCAAGCGTGCAAAGGCGCGACAGTGAAGTGTTCACCTACTTTTAGCTAGTGTGTGCCTCGCCATCAAAAAGCCTCATTTTCATCGATAACCCATCGTAAAGCACGGCGAGCTGGAATGTGACCGGAGCTTAAAGTGCCATTCCACCACTGAATGTATTCTTTGGCATAAAATACAATATATTTTGACAACATATATAAATGGTATCACTAGATAGAGAAATCTTTTAGCTTCAAAATGATATATCAAACATAATTTTTTGACAACGACAAGTATATTAATTTTGCAACCAAAGTCACCTACCCTTTTAATTTCCGCGCGTGATGTCATCGGCAGGTTCCCCTTCTTGTGTACCACGTGATGTGTGACGTGGCACATATTATCAGCAATGGCGGATAGAACGCGATAAAAATAATACCAATAAATCTAGCTAACTGAAAGATTAACTCAATTTTTCGCAATTTTTTTGGCCCCCATATACGAGGAGAAATGACTCTCTCACTTTGGGGGTTTCCTGGTCTAAAAATAGACCGACACGTGGTACACAAGAAGGGGAACCTGCCGATGACATCACGTTTCACTACCGCGCGGAAATTAAAAGGGTAGGTGACTTTGGTCGCAAAATTAATATACTTGTCGTTGTCAAAAAATTATGTTTGATATATCATTTTGAAGCTAAAAGATTTCTCTGTCTAGTCATGTTGTCATAAAATATATCGTATTTTATGCCAAAGAATACATCCAATGGTGGAATGGCACTTTAATGAGGCGGACGTGACGTCGGATGCAACCCAGCAACTGTACCCGACTACGAGTAAAAATTATCCTCAACTTGAAAAAAAATTCGCAGCCCACTACATGGTGCTGTTGAGAAACACTGATCTAATGTACATGTGACAAATAAAATAAACATTCTTCTAACACACCAAAACCCAAGTAGTTTGACCTTTTCAGAGAACTGAACAGAGCACAGCGGGGCGGATTATCTGAGCACTGTGATGGATCTGACAGTAAGACACACCTTGACGAAGTACACACTCCGTGAACAAGGCTTGGCCATTGAGACGGGCCCACACACACACACACTCATGGTGTCTCACCGTGTTCTCTCAGTGTGGTGGGCAGCACTTCTCTCTTCAGTGAGCCGCAAGGAAAGAACAGGGGCAGAGGCGTGGAGTTTTCTCCTGCACACACACACACACACACACACACACACACACACACACACACACACACTAAATAACTTCCTATTTCATGTTACTAAACTGTACAGAGCCGTGTTTTTTCTTACTTTCGATGATGAGTTGAGACAAAACCTCAGCCGTGCCTGTGTGTTCACCGAGGGGCTTCAGACCCAGAGCTTCAACTACACACACACACACACACACACACACACACACACACATTAATTATCAGCTCATTAGCTAATACAGTAAGGAGAAAGGCAGCAGGCGTGTGTGAATGTCACCCCTGTGTAAGAGTCTGAGCTGCTGAACAAACATCCTGAGTGTTACGACTGCGCAAATCACTTTACGGAGCTGTTATTACACTCAGCACACGTTCACACAGGACACACACTCACGCTCATTCAGTGAGGGGTCATTACAACGGAAAATAAAACACCGGCAGCTGCTTACAGATCAGCTGTGGCTGCAGGTCGCGAGTGGTTTTCTGAGACTTTTTTTTTTTTTCCTTAATATTGTTGGGCTTTACACTATATATGTCATATAGAGTAGAGTGGGGTAATACGCCCCCGTAGGGTAATACGCCCCCGGCCTGTTTTACCCAAAATAACCACCAGATGGCGCAAAGTTACATTTCTATTGTTGCTATGGACTGGCTTGACAACGGGGATATACAAATATCCACTGTGGATCGCATATCAGCAACGCAGCGGAGAGAAATCAAATTTCATGGTAAGTGATATAATTTTCAGATATCAGTAAAACTGTATTTAGATAGCTGCTATTTCGTCAGATATCACAGCTGTGTATGTGGTACGAGTAGACAAGTCAGTACGTTAAAAAAAATACATTAGGTATAAAAAGTTGAATCACATTTTGAAAGTAAGACCCTTTTTTGTAAAAGTGTAGTCTGTGGGGTAAAACGCCCCCTTAATGGCGGGGTAAATGGCCCCCCAGGGGGCATCGTTTCCTTTTATCATAATTACTGTATTTCATACATTTCTGAATAGCAGATACATAGTTTTTAATAACATCTCGCTTACCTGGTTGAGTAAAGCAAGTAATTTGAACTTAATATTAAAAATAATTGAAATTAAAAAAAAATTAAATTAAAATGCGAAATATAATAAAATAATGCATTTATTCATTAATTCAGGGATATTTTCTTGTTTCTTTTACATTATAGGCTTAAGTAAACACTTTTGCTATCCAAACAGCTTTCTTTGAGTGAGGGGGCCTATTGCCCCACCTCAGGGGGCCTTTTACCCCACTGGGGGGGTAAAAGGCCCCCTTGGCACAATGTTTTTGTTAAAAAAAAAAATTAAGTATTAACTTTAGGCAAACTTTAGGTGGCATTATTGTTCATGTCACTGTTGTCAAAAACTATGATTAAAACTAAACACATGGTTCATTTCAACTTGGAGAAAAACTGAATTTTCCTTAAGGGGGGCTTTTTCCCCCCACTCTACTCTACAGTAGTTAATTTATTTAAATAATCTAAAAATAAGTTCATTTACAGCACTGCAGCAGATGTGTTGCTTAAAAAAAATCAAATACACTCAGCGGCCACTTTAACAGGAACTTCTTGTTGATTCTAAGGTCCCTGGTGGATGGACGTTAGGGTGTTCCTAATAAATTGTCCGGTGTGTGTTTCACTCACCTAACGACGCCGTCGCTTTCCCCACCACGTACACGTGTTTTGCGTTCCACTGTTCTCTCACCGTGTTCCACTCTGTAAACATAAACAACAGGACACGCTCAGGGGGACGACGTGAACCGTATGAGCTCAGCAGGTCGGGTTCCTGAGGGTCCTGCGGAGTTCATCAGGCGCCTTGAATAAAAACGGGTTAAAAAAATAAAATCGCTTAAATATCGTATAGTTCTGTTTGAAGAATAGTGGAACAATCTATAGTTTACGCCAACGTAAATAAATAATAAATAATGCGTCTTTCTTACTTCTAGAATGTATCAGTACTCTGCGAGTCCTCTAATGCCCCTTTTCCACCAAATCAGTTCCAGGGCTGGTTCGGGGCCAGTGCTGGTGCTGGTTCACAACTCGTTCAACTTGCGAGCCAGCTGAGAACCAGTTTGCTTTTCCATAGCTCGCGGTGCTAAGGGGAGCCACGTCATTACGTCGCTGTATACGTCAGTTACGTTTGCATAAACCTTGGCGCGAACATCGAAGCAACAACAATAATAATAATAATGGCTGACTTCGCGTTTGTACAGCTGCGGCTTCTCGTCGCTTAAAAATGGCGATCTTTCACAGTCTTGCTATTGTTGTTGGTCTTAACAACTCCGCCCCCCCGCTGACGTAAGAGGTTCTTTCCTCTGGCCCAGCAGAGAGTTGGTGCTAGCCTGGAACCGGTTTTTCTGGCCCCAGAGCCAGTTCTTTGTCAGTGGAAACAGAAAACCCGGTTCCAAACTAAGCACTGGCCCCGAACCAGCCCTGGAACTGCTTTGGTGGAAAAGGGGCATAACACCGTTCTGTATCACACAGGGTTCCATGTAGAACCGCTTTAGAAAGCTAGAACCATAATTTAACAACAACAATCTACACTAAATGTTGGGTGGGTTCAAATCAGGGATCCTCAGGAGGATCGAGACAGCGAGGCATCACGGACATCGCTGGATCCTTGATGCTGCCTGTTACCCATAAATTTCTGCGGCAGCTTCCTGAAGTGACAGGAAAAACTTAAAAAAAAAAAAAAAACTGATCATGATCTAACTTCACTGAAAAGTGATTTTGTGCTATTTTAGAACCATGTGACTGTAAATAAATTAAAAAGTACATTTGATATGATCTGTGAGGCATCTCTTCACCAACTAGCTCCCTCTCTGGTTTAGTTACACGGCGTCCTGACATCACAAACGCAATCCTAAAACATCATTCGAAACGAATGTCCTTAGAAGACGCCTTCGGTCGAAAGTCCTGCCTGATGAGACCCCCATCTGTTACAACAACGACCTTCTGTTTCAAACGCAGCTCGAAAGATTCATATTAATATTTTTAGGCTGAGACTCAAATCAGGGCACATCTGACCCCTACTGGCCAATCTGTGTTACTGCATTAACTAAAATAACTTTTTATAACAACTGGTTTATGAGTTCATACTTTAAGTGATTATGAAATTAATGTGGCACGGGACAGATCCGATATCCAGAATCATGACTGATTGAATACCAGGGAAAAACAAACAACAACAAAAAAATTGCTAGATTGGATAGCAGAGGAAAAAAAGAAATTTGCGTTGCGGAAAATTGTTTTTGGAGCTGTAAATGTATTGTTTGTTATTGATTTTTTACATTTATACTTTATACTATTTACAACGCAAGTGAATTTTTGAAAGCGGAATTTTGGGGGGTTTTTTTCCCTTTGCATTTTCTAAGTGCTTCGCTTTAAAAAAAAATTAAAACATTTTTACAGCTTTGTAGTTTTTTTTTTTAAAGAAAAACAGACGGATATCGATATTATCTGATGCTCAAGGTTTCAGTATCAGAACAGAAAAAGTGGCAGTGTTTTAGCTCTACAGTGGGGCAAAAAAGTATTTAGTCAGTCAACAATTGTGCAAGTTCTCCCACTTAAAAAGATGAGAGAGGCCTGTAATTTTCATCATAGGTATACCTCAACTATGAAAGACAAAATGAGAAAAAAAAATCCAGAAAATCACATTGTCTGATTTTTAAAGAATTTATTTGCAAATTATGGTGGAAAATAAGTATTTGGTCAATAACAAAAGCTCATCTCAATACTTTGTTATATACCCTTTGTTGGCAATGACAGAGGTCAAACGTTTTCTGTAAGTCTTCACAAGGTTTTCACACACTGTTGCTGGTATTTTGGCCCATTCCTCCATGCAGATCTCCTCTAGAGCAGTGATGTTTTGGGGCTGTCGCTGGGCAACGCGGACTTTCAACTCCCTCCAAAGATTTTCTATGGGGTTGAGATCTGGAGACTGGCTAGGCCACTCCAGCACCTTGAAATGCTTCTTACGAAGCCACTCCTTCGTTGCCCGGGCGGTGTGTTTGGGATCATTGTCATGCTGAAAGACCCAGCCACGTTTCATCTTCAATGCCCTTGCTGATGGAAGGAGGTTTTCACTCAAAATCTCACGATACATGGCCCCATTCATTCTTTCCTTTACACGGATCAGTCGTCCTGGTCCCTTTGCAGAAAAACAGCCCCAAAGCATGATGTTTCCACCCCCATGCTTCACAGTAGGTATGGTGTTCTTTGGATGCAACTCAGCATTCTTTCTCCTCCAAACACGACAAGTTGAGTTTTTACCAAAAAGTTCTATTTTGGTTTCATCTGACCATATGACATTCTCCCAATCCTCTTCTGGATCATCCAAATGCTCTCTAGTAAACTTCAGATGGGCCTGGACATGTACTGGCTTAAGCAGGGGGACACGTCTGGCACTGCAGGATTTGAGTCCCTGGCGGCGTAGTGTGTTACTGATGGTAGCCTTTGTTACTTTGGTCCCAGCTCTCTGCAGGTCATTCACTAGGTCCCCCCGTGTGGTTCTGGGATTTTTGCTCACTGTTCTTGTGATCATTTTGACCCCACGGGGTGAGATCTTGCGTGGAGCCCCAGATCGAGGGAGATTATCAGTGGTCTTGTATGTCTTCCATTTTCTAATAATTGCTCCCACAGTTGATTTCTTCACACCAAGCTGCTTACCTATTGCAGATTCAGTCTTCCCAGCCTGGTGCAGGTCTACAATTTTGTTTCTGGTGTCCTTTGACAGCTCTTTGGTCTTGGCCATAGTGGAGTTTGGAGTGTGACTGTTTGAGGTTGTGGACAGGTGTCTTTTATACTGATAACGAGTTCAAACAGGTGCCATTAATACAGGTAACGAGTGGAGGACAGAGCAGCCTCTTAAAGAAGAAGTTACAGGTCTGTGAGAGCCAGAAATCTTGCTTGTTTGTCGGTGACCAAATACTTATTTTACTGAGGAATTTACCAATTAATTCATTAAAAATCCTACAATGTGATTTCCTGGATTCTTTCCCCCCATTCTGTCTCTCATAGTTGAAATGTACCTATGATGAAAATTACAGGCCTCTCTCATCTTTTTAAGTGGGAGAACTTGCACAGTTGGTGGCTGACTAAATACTTTTTTGCCCCACTGTATACATCAATCATACACGGGTTTGCGAACAATTTTTTTAATGTGTATAAAAAGAAATAATTCAACACTGACCACAGTAACAGATTTGACCAAATTCACCAAAAATCAAAATTGTTTACCTCTTCCAATCCGTTCTTTAAAAAAAATGCTGATGATAGTAATATGATAAACTCATATACTGAGTCGAAATACCAGCTGCTGTGTCAAAACTTCCTCTGGCATATTAGACTTTGTTGAAATAGTGTCAGGGTGCGTCAAGGGTGTATGGGCTCTCCCTTCCTATTCCTCTTGGTAGTCGACTTTGTATTGAAGAGGGCTATGAACAACCAAAGGGGAGGTATAGAACGGAACAACGTGCGCTCAACGGATTTGGATTTTGCAGACGATATTGCTCTCTTAGCCGAGCAGTGTCGAGAGCTACAGATGATGACTCATAGCCGAAAGGAAAACGCAGTTGGTCTTTGCATCAGTGTAGAAAAAATAAAAGTCCAGAAAATCATTACAAATAAAGACACGCTTATATTAATAAATGGAACACCAGCTGAAGAAGTAAGCAGACCAGTTCACATACCCAGGGAGTAACTTTTCAAAAGATGGAGATGCAGAGACGGACTGAAAGTGCCGAACGTGTATAAAAGGCAAAATAAGGTTGTTTATTTAAAAATGCCGTTTCTTTATACATGAGCTGTACTGGTGCATAACTAGACATCTGTTAGGTGACGATGAGTAATTACTGCATGATTAGTTGTAATAATGTGCAATAAAGACTTTACTAAAAAACAAAGATTTGAGCATGAATTATTACGTCCATGTGCGGACTTTCAGGGAGCATCGAGCGACTGCGGTTTACAGCTTTAAGAGCGAATAAAAGCCGAACAATTCACTGAGAATCCACATGTCTCACATGGACGTCTAGTTTATTCGTTTTTGTGTGATTGAGTCTATAGCACACCTTTAATAAAGTGTCTGTTAGGAATGATTACAATTAATCATAATTATGACTCATTCTGACATGTTTGATATGTTATAATACGGGTCGTGATCTATATAAAAAGTATGATATCCCTCATCAAAACATTCCCGTGCAGGGATTGGCCAAGGATGGCTCATGTGACACAAAACAGTTCCACCACTGATTAAGGAATGCATCTTGTGACGTCAAAAAAAAAAAAAAAAAAAAGGTGCGAGTCAGTCATGGTGTATCCTGGATACATCAGGAACTGACGTCACAATTTCAAGCTGCACGGCCGACTCGAGTCACAGCTGTGGCTCCGTGAGCATTTCTGTATGTGGAGCTCTACGGATCATGAGCATGCCCAGCGAGGCAGGCGATAGCATGGTGCAAACAAACAAACAAATAAATAAGTGGTTTAAAAAAGTGATAGCATGGTACGAATGAATGAACGAATAAATGGCTTGAAAAAGTGACAGCATGCTACAAATAAATAAATAAATAAATAAATAAATAAATTTAAAAAGTGATTGCATGGTACAAACAAATAAACAAAGGGTTTAAAAACTGACAGCATGCTACAAATAAATAAATAAATAAATACAATCGTTTAAAAAGTGATCGCATGGTACAAACAAACAAAGGGTTTAAAAAGTGACAGCATGCTACAAATAAATAAATAAATAAATAAATAAATAAAAAGTGATAGCATGGTACAAACAAATAAATAAAGGGTTTAAAAACTGGCAGCATGCTACAAACAAACAAACAAACAAACAAACAACAAATAAATAAATGGTTTTAAAAAGTGATAGTATGGTACAAAAAAATAAATAAGCAAATAAATAAATAAAGAGTGATAGCATGGTACAAATAAATAAGCAAATAAATAAATAAATAAAAAAAGTGTGATAGCATGGTACAAATAAATAAATAAATTGTTAAAGGTGCTAGCATGCTGCAAATAAAAAAAAAAATTAATAAATGGTTTGAAAAGTGATAGCATGCTACAAATAAATAAAATAGTTTTAAAAAATGATAGTTTGGTACAAATAAATAAATGGTTTAAAAAAGTTATAGTATGGTACAAATAAACAAATAAATAAATAAATAAACAAGCAAATAAATAAATAGAGTGATAGCATGATACAAATAAATGAATAAATAAATAGTTAAAAAGGTGATAGCATGCTACAAATAAAAAATAAATAAATGGTTTAAAAAACTGATAGCATGGGTCAAATAGATAGATAGATAGATAGATAGATAGATAGATAGATAGATAGATAGATAGATAGATAGATAGATATTCAAAAAAGGTGATAGCTTGGTACATTGCACTTACGCAGGTCGAAGGTCACTCCGACAAACAACAGTACATTCTCCTTAAAATAAAGATTCACTACAAATAATATTTCACTCCATATGTCTTTCATATAAAACACAGCACACACAGTGGATACCTGAGCGCGCGCACACACACACACACACACACACACACACACACACACACTGACCTTCTTTGTGTGTACTGCTCTCAATACACCATCTTACAGCTTTGACCGCTCTGGGACTGGTGAACACCAGACCGCCGTATTTCTCTGGATTAAACAGCTGCGCACACACACACACACACACACACACTTAGGCAGACAGACAAGCATATTTGTCATTTACCATTTTATTTTAATCCATAATGCTCACCTGGCTCCATACTGCATTCCCTCTGAGTAACAAACAAACTGGAAACTCTTTCATTCAAACCAAAAAAAAGTTCAGTCATCTGTCCTTTCTCTGCATTCTATAAATTTCTGTGCAAATCTCTCCTTTGTCTCATCTCCTTTTGGTTTCTCTTCTCCTCATTCTGCATTCTTCAGTCGGTGCTGATAATGCATTCCAGCGCAGGAGAGCTAATCTAGTGGGCGTGTCTCTCAGTCGAATAACATGACTGTCACTGATTGGCTGCATGGATCTACATTCTGGATGAGAAAGAAATCAGCCCCAGCTTCGCTTCTCACTTTTTCACACCATTCTGTGTGTTGTGACTCACGAACATCAGTGGTGCTGTTGTGCGTTTACAGAAATCCGAAATAATCCAACGTTCGTTAACAGCAAATAATCTGGTATAAATGTAAGATTTCATGAGAGATGAAAGGCTTTCCTGCTGTGTTTTATCTTTGATGGACAGAGCAGGGCTCAGCGCCACCGGCAGGTTTATACCACACGCTCCTCATGAGCTCATCATCTGCCTGAGAAACTACAGAGTGTAATCGGTGAGGTCATCACAGCTGGTGTCCAGGGGATGTGTGAGATCTGATACGAACGTCATCTGATACTAACCCCATCTGATACTGACCTGATATGATACCAACCTGCTGTGATACTAACCCGATCTGACAGACGAGTCAGAGACACAAACTGAAATGCCAGGACAGGGACGAGTGTAGCCGAGTGTCCACACGCTGCCAGCTCCTGAAAAACACACAGCCAGACATCCAGGATCCACAGTGAGCCGAGATCAGCTCAAACATCTGGCTGCTGATCAAACACAAAATAACAGAAGAGAACGGGACTGGAAAAGATTTTTAGAAACTGTAAATGTGGACAGATCCATTTTGCTAGGATTGATATTATATTTATCATTTTAAAGCTTTAGGAACCTTTAAAACTAGTTAGTTAGTTCGCTAGTTATTTAGTTATGAGTTACTTAGGACTAATTAGTTAGGAGTTACTTAGCAGTCAGTAGTTTTTAAAAGTTAGTTTGTAAAGTTAGTTAGGAATTACTTAGTAGTTTTAAAGTTTCAGTTTGTCAGTTAGTTAGAAGTTTTTACTTAGTAGCTTTTTAAGTCATTTGGGAGTTAGCAGTTTGTAAAGTTAGTTAATTAGTTAGTCATTTTTAAAGTTAGTTAGCTCACTAATTTAGTTATGAGTTACTTAGCACTTTTTAAAGCTAATTAGTTACTTAGTAGTCAGTAGTTTTTAAAGTTAATAGTCTGCAAAGTTAGTTAGTTGGGACTTACTTAGTAGTTTTAAAGTTTGTCAATAAGTTACAGTAGTAGCTTTTAAAGTCATTTGGGAGTTAGTAGTTTGTAAAGTTAGTTAGTTAGTTAGTACTTGGTAATTGGTCATTTTTAAAGTTAGTTAGTTAGCTCGCGAGTTATGAGTTATTTAAGACTTTTTAAACCTAATTAGTTAGGAGTTACTTAGTAGATTTAAAGTTTGCCAGTTAGTTAGTTAGTTAGTTAGTATTTACTTAGTAACTTTTAAAGTTATTTGAGTTGTGAGTTTGTAAAGTTAGTTATTTTTAAAGTTAGTTAGTTAGTTAGTTAGTTAGTTAGTTAGTTAGTTAGTTAGGAGTTTTTACTTAGTATTTTTTTAAAAAGTTATTTGGGAATTAATAGTTTGTAAAGTTAGTTAGTTAGTTAGTTAGTTAGTTAGTTAGGATTTACTGAGTAGTTAAATTGTTTTTTTTAGTTCATTAGTTAGTAGTTTTTAATGTTAGTTAGTTAGTTAGTTAGTTAGTTAGTTAGTTAGTTAGTTAGTTAGTTAGGAGTTGCTGAGTAATTTTTAAAGTAAGTTAGTTAGTTAGTTAGTTAGTTAGTTAGTTAGTTAATTAATAAGTACATAGTAGCTTCTAAAGTTAGGTTCTCACAGGTTCTGAGTCCTGGTCCTGTTCTGCACATTTGAGTGTTTCTGCTCCTCTAACACACCTGAGTTAACTGACCAGCTAATAAACAGTTAACTCAAGTGTATTAAATGAGAGAAAGCATTAACCTGTGCAGGACAGGGGGCTTTCCAAGACCAGGGCTGGGAATCATCATCACCACTGCGATGAGAGGATTTCTCACACTCTCATGACTCTTGCTCTATCTTCCGTTAAGGTTGGTAAGTCTTCATCTAAGAACCTGGCATCATCTGCTAACTGGTCAACGTATGTCTTCTTCGGGCGACCAACTGGATTTTGGCCATGCAAGGGTCTCCATAGAAGGACATCACTAATCACATTGTTTTTGCTACATCATGAATGACCAGCTAGCTCTAGGCGTAGTCTTCGCTCGTTCTCAAACAACACAAGATACTCTTGGAAGGTTTCCATTGAGCTCTTCAATCGTAGGTTGTGTCCTCCTGTCAACATTTAAGACGGCTCTTCGGATTCTCATGTACAGTATGTCCCATCTAGAGCCTTTTCTAGTTGGCAGGTCAGAGCCCATGATATTGCACAGATTCAACAGTAGATCTAAAGAACTCCCATTTCAGGTCTTTCGGGAGATTTGACTTTCATTTACCAAATATTGTCTGGTTTTTTCAGAGCAGTCCAAGTTTTGACTTTTCGTATCTCCATGTCTTTTTCAGAAGATTGTAGACTACATTACTGCCAAGATACACAAAATCATCAACAGAATTGATTTTGCTGCTCCATATCACTGATGATCTTACCTTGATGTACGGATCTGCTCCACTCTCGCTCTCTCTGGGTTCTTTCAACACCAACACCTTCATTCTGTCACCTGTAACTGCAACACAAAACAGTGCAGTGTGACCCAGGGCCAGTGTGCATGCTTATCAACGGTTATAAGCAGTGAGTAAGCACAATGCCCATGGAACAACGCCTTAGGAGAAACACACATGCACCAAGCTGATAACAGAGAACTGCACACAGAGGAATGCAAGCTGCTTAAATCCCACACAGGGTTTCCACAGAGACTCACAGTTTCTCCTTTTTAAACACAAGCACTAAACTGGACTAGAAATAAAGTGCAATAAACAAACCTGCAGCTCCTGATCTTCATAAACAAGGGCTGTTTACTGTGTGTGTACACTTCCTCTTACTTTCTCTCTCTCATATTAGACAGCATTGAAACTTACGAATTGCTATAACACATCAATAAAAATATAAAATGCACTTCCTATCCTGGGTTTGTTTACATTTCTGTCTTATGTATTATATATAAAGTAACATAGCACCACATGACCTGCACTATAATTCAAAATTAAAGCTCGATTTTCGTGAAATGACAGTTACACTTCGCGAGATATATTTATGCAACTAGAATTTAAATAAGTTAAAATAATTAATGTTATATACGTATCACTGAAATATGTTCTAAAGTAAAACGTGTGTTTTTATTTCAGGAAATCGTTCTTCCAAACGAAACACTTATCTGAAACCACAACAAGGAAGTAGAAGCGGTCAGAGTGATTTCATTGGTTGGCTGCGAACTTTTAATCCCGCCCTGCAATCTACCATTGGTTAGTACCACCCAGCTTCCTGAGCTGTGATTGGTTAACAGGAAAAAGGTGATGCTGGAAGGTGGGGCATCAGCCATGATTTAATCAATGATAGTCACTCGAGCTCAGATGATTCCCTTTCAACCAAACTGAGTTTATTCAAACTAATAAAAATAATTTAAAAAATGAATGGGACATTATTTACAGGGTATTTTGATTTCGAGCGGCGTTTCGATGAAAAAGTCGCATTTAAATGGTTTGAGGAAAACTGGTGAGTAAACCGACCAATCCACTTTCTGTCTGT
The DNA here is from genome assembly GCF_027579695.1 of Neoarius graeffei. NCBI lineage: Eukaryota > Metazoa > Chordata > Actinopteri > Siluriformes > Ariidae > Neoarius > Neoarius graeffei. Next base: position 6,867,020 of record NC_083582.1, on the reverse strand, counting down.
CTGTCTGTCAGTGGGATATTATAAGACACTGTCTCTCTCAGTGGGATATTATAAGACACTGTCTGTCAGTGGGATATTATAAGACACTGTCTCTGTCAGTGGGATATTATAAGACACTGTCTGTCAGTGGGATATTATAAGACACTGTCTGTCAGTGGGATATTATAAGACACTGTCCGTCTCTCAGTGGGATATTATAAGACACTGTCCGTCTCTCAGTGGGATATTATAAGACACTGTCTGTCTGTCTGTCTCTCAGTGGGATATTATAAGACACTGTCTGTCTCTCAGTGGGATATTATAAGACACTGCCTGTCAGTGGGATAAGACACTGCCTGTCTGCCTCTCAGTGGTATATTGTAAGACACTGCCTGTCTGTCTCTCAGTGGGATATTGTAAGACACTGTCTGTCTCTCAGTGGGATATTGTAAGACACTGCCTGTCTGTCTCTCAGTGGGATATTGTAAGACACTGCCTGTCTGTCTCTCAGTGGGATATTGTAAGACACTGCCTGTCTGTCTCTCAGTGGGATATTGTAAGACACTGCCTGTCTGTCTCTCAGTGGTATATTGTAAGACACTGCCTTTCTGTCTCTCAGTGGTATATTGTAAGACACTGCCTGTCTGTCTCTCGGTGGTATATTGTAAGACACTGCCTGTCTGTCTCTCAGTTGGATATTATAAGATACTGTCAGTCTCTCAGTGGGATATTATAAGACACTGCCTGTCTGTCTCTCAGTGGGATATTATAAGACACTGTCTGTCTCTCAGTGGGATATTATAAGACACTGTCTGTCTCTCAGTGGGATATTGTAAGACACTGTCTGTCTCTCAGTGGGATATTGTAAGACACTGTCTGTCTCTCAGTGGGATATTGTAAGACACTGTCTGTCTCTCAGTGGGATATTTAAGACACTGTCTGTCTCTCAGTGGGATATTATTATAAGACACTGTCTGTCTCTCAGTGGGATATTATTATAAGACACTGTCTGTCTCTCAGTGGGATATTATTATAAGACACTGTCTGTCTCTCAGTGGGATATTATTATAAGACACTGTCTGTCTCTCAGTGGGATATTATTATAAGACACTGTCTGTCTCTCAGTGGGATATTATTATAAGACACTGTCTGTCTCTCAGTGGGATATTATTATAAGACACTGTCTGTCTCTCAGTGGGATATTATTATAAGAGACTGTCTGTCTCTCAGTGGGATATTATTATAAGACACTGTCTCTCTCAGTGGGATATTATAAGACACTGTCTCTGTCAGTGGGATATTATAAGACACTGTCTGTCAGTGGGATATTATAAGACACTGTCTGTCAGTGGGATATTATAAGACACTGTCTCTGTCAGTGGGATATTATAAGACACTGTCTGTCAGTGGGATATTATAAGACACTGTCCGTCTCTCAGTGGGATATTATAAGACACTGTCTGTCTGTCTGTCTCTCAGTGGGATATTACAAGACACTGTCTGTCTGTCTCTCAGTGGGATATTATAAGACACTGTCTGTCTGTCTCTCAGTGGGATATTATAAGACACTGTCTGTCTGTCTGTCTCTCAGTGGGATATTATAAGACACTGTCTGTCTCTCAGTGGGATATTATAAGACACTGCCTGTCAGTGGGATAAGACACTGCCTGTCTGTCTCTCAGTGGTATATTGTAAGACACTGCCTGTCTGTCTCTCAGTGGTATATTGTAAGACACTGCCTTTCTGTCTCTCAGTGGTATATTGTAAGACACTGCCTGTCTGTCTCTCGGTGGTATATTGTAAGACACTGCCTGTCTGTCTCTCAGTTGGATATTATAAGATACTGTCAGTCTCTCAGTGGGATATTATAAGACACTGCCTGTCTGTCTCTCAGTGGGATATTATAAGACACTGTCTGTCTCTCAGTGGGATATTATAAGACACTGTCTGTCTCTCAGTGGGATATTGTAAGACACTGTCTGTCTCTCAGTGGGATATTGTAAGACACTGTCTGTCTCTCAGTGGGATATTGTAAGACACTGTCTGTCTCTCAGTGGGATATTTAAGACACTGTCTGTCTCTCAGTGGGATATTATTATAAGACACTGTCTGTCTCTCAGTGGGATATTATTATAAGACACTGTCTGTCTCTCAGTGGGATATTATTATAAGACACTGTCTGTCTCTCAGTGGGATATTATTATAAGACACTGTCTGTCTCTCAGTGGGATATTATTATAAGACACTGTCTGTCTCTCAGTGGGATATTATTATAAGACACTGTCTGTCTCTCAGTGGGATATTATTATAAGACACTGTCTGTCTCTCAGTGGGATATTATTATAAGACACTGTCTGTCTCTCAGTGGGATATTATTATAAGACACTGTCTGTCTCTCAGTGGGATATTATTATAAGACACTGTCTGTCTCTCAGTGGGATATTATTATAAGACACTGTCTGTCTCTCAGTGGGATATTATAAGACACTGTCTGTCTCTCAGTGGGATATTATAAGACACTGTCTGTCTCTCAGTGGGATATTATAAGACACTGTCTGTCTCTCAGTGGGATATTATAAGACACTGTCTGTCTCTCAGTGGGATATTGTAAGACACTGTCTGTCTCTCAGTGGGATATTGTAAGACACTGTCTGTCTCTCAGTGGGATATTGTAAGACACTGTCTGTCTCTCAGTGGGATATTGTAAGACACTGCCTGTCTGTCTCTCAGTGGGATATTGTAAGACACTGCCTGTCTGTCTCTCAGTGGGATATTGTAAGACACTGCCTGTCTGTCTCTCAGTGGGATATTGTAAGACACTGCCTGTCTGTCTCTCAGTGGGATATTGTAAGACACTGCCTGTCTGTCTCTCAGTGGGATATTGTAAGACACTGCCTGTCTGTCTCTCAGTGGGATATTGTAAGACACTGCCTGTCTGTCTCTCAGTGGGATATTGTAAGACACTGCCTGTCTGTCTCTCAGTGGGATATTGTAAGACACTGCCTGTCTGTCTCTCAGTGGGATATTGTAAGACACTGCCTGTCTGTCTCTCAGTGGGATATTGTAAGACACTGCCTGTCTGTCTCTCAGTGGGATATTGTAAGACACTGCCTGTCTGTCTCTCAGTGGGATATTGTAAGACACTGCCTGTCTGTCTCTCAGTGGGATATTGTAAGACACTGCCTGTCTGTCTCTCAGTGGGATATTGTAAGACACTGCCTGTCTGTCTCTCAGTGGGATATTGTAAGACACTGCCTGTCTGTCTCTCAGTGGGATATTGTAAGACACTGCCTGTCTGTCTCTCAGTGGGATATTGTAAGACACTGCCTGTCTGTCTCTCAGTGGGATATTGTAAGACACTGCCTGTCTGTCTCTCAGTGGGATATTGTAAGACACTGCCTGTCTGTCTCTCAGTGGGATATTGTAAGACACTGCCTGTCTGTCTCTCAGTGGGATATTGTAAGACACTGCCTGTCTGTCTCTCAGTGGGATATTGTAAGACACTGCCTGTCTGTCTCTCAGTGGGATATTGTAAGACACTGCCTGTCTGTCTCTCAGTGGGATATTGTAAGACACTGCCTGTCTGTCTCTCAGTGGGATATTGTAAGACACTGCCTGTCTGTCTCTCAGTGGGATATTGTAAGACACTGCCTGTCTGTCTCTCAGTGGGATATTGTAAGACACTGCCTGTCTGTCTCTCAGTGGGATATTGTAAGACACTGCCTGTCTGTCTCTCAGTGGGATATTGTAAGACACTGCCTGTCTGTCTCTCAGTGGGATATTGTAAGACACTGCCTGTCTGTCTCTCAGTGGGATATTGTAAGACACTGCCTGTCTGTCTCTCAGTGGGATATTGTAAGACACTGCCTGTCTGTCTCTCAGTGGGATATTGTAAGACACTGCCTGTCTGTCTCTCAGTGGGATATTGTAAGACACTGCCTGTCTGTCTCTCAGTGGGATATTGTAAGACACTGCCTGTCTGTCTCTCAGTGGGATATTGTAAGACACTGCCTGTCTGTCTCTCAGTGGGATATTGTAAGACACTGCCTGTCTGTCTCTCAGTGGGATATTGTAAGACACTGCCTGTCTGTCTCTCAGTGGGATATTGTAAGACACTGCCTGTCTGTCTCTCAGTGGGATATTGTAAGACACTGCCTGTCTGTCTCTCAGTGGGATATTGTAAGACACTGCCTGTCTGTCTCTCAGTGGGATATTGTAAGACACTGCCTGTCTGTCTCTCAGTGGGATATTGTAAGACACTGCCTGTCTGTCTCTCAGTGGGATATTGTAAGACACTGCCTGTCTGTCTCTCAGTGGGATATTGTAAGACACTGCCTGTCTGTCTCTCAGTGGGATATTGTAAGACACTGCCTGTCTGTCTCTCAGTGGGATATTGTAAGACACTGCCTGTCTGTCTCTCAGTGGGATATTGTAAGACACTGCCTGTCTCTCTCTCAGTGGGATATTGTAAGACACTGCCTGTCTGTCTCTCAGTGGGATATTATAAGACACTGCCTGTCTGTCTCTCAGTGGGATATTATAAGACACTGCCTGTCTGTCTCTCAGTGGGATATTGTAAGACACTGCCTGTCTGTCTCTCAGTGGGATATTGTAAGACACTGCCTGTCTGTCTCTCAGTGGGATATTGTAAGACACTGCCTGTCTGTCTCTCAGTGGGATATTGTAAGACACTGCCTGTCTGTCTCTCAGTGGGATATTGTAAGACACTGCCTGTCTGTCTCTCAGTGGGATATTGTAAGACACTGCCTGTCTGTCTCTCAGTGGGATATTGTAAGACACTGCCTGTCTCTCTTTCAGTGGGATATTGTAAGACACTGCCTGTCTGTCTCTCAGTGGGATATTATAAGACACTGCCTGTCTGTCTCTCAGTGGGATATTATAAGACACTGCCTGTCTGTCTCTCAGTGGGATATTGTAAGACACTGCCTGTCTGTCTCTCAGTGGGATATTGTAAGACACTGCCTGTCTGTCTCTCAGTGGGATATTGTAAGACACTGCCTGTCTGTCTCTCAGTGGGATATTGTAAGACACTGCCTGTCTGTCTCTCAGTGGGATATTGTAAGACACTGCCTGTCTGTCTCTCAGTGGGATATTGTAAGACACTGCCTGTCTGTCTCTCAGTGGGATATTGTAAGACACTGCCTGTCTGTCTCTCAGTGGGATATTGTAAGACACTGTCTGTCTCTCAGTGGGATATTGTAAGACACTGCCTGTCTGTCTCTCAGTGGGATATTGTAAGACACTGTCTGTCTCTCAGTGGGATATTGTAAGACACTGTCTGTCTCTCAGTGGGATATTGTAAGACACTGTCTGTCTCTCAGTGGGATATTGTAAGACACTGTCTGTCTCTCAGTGGGATATTGTAAGACACTGCCTGTCTGTCTCTCAGTGGGATATTGTAAGACACTGCCTGTCTGTCTCTCAGTGGGATATTATAGGACACTGTCTGTCTGTCTCTCAGTGGGATATTATAGGACACTGTCTGTCTGTCTCTCAGTGGGATATTATAAGACACTGTCTGTCTCTCAGTGGGATATTGTAAGACACTGTCTGTCTCTCAGTGGGATATTGTAAGACACTGTCTGTCTCTCAGTGGGATATTGTAAGACACTGCCTGTCTGTCTCTCAGTGGGATATTGTAAGACACTGCCTGTCTGTCTCTCAGTGGGATATTATGAGACATTGTCTGTCTCTCTTTCAGTGGGATATTATGAGACACTGTCTGTCTGTCTCTCAGTGGGATATTATGAGACACTGTCTGTCTGTCTCTCAGTGGGATATTATAAGACACTGTCTCTCTTTCAGTGGGATATTATAAGACACTGTCTGTCTCTCAGTGGGATATTGTAAGACACTGTCTGTCTCTCAGTGGGATATTGTAAGACACTGTCTGTCTCTCAGTGGGATATTGTAAGACACTGCCTGTCTGTCTCTCAGTGGGATATTGTAAGACACTGTCTGTCTGTCTTTCAGTGGGATATTATGAGACATTGTCTGTCTCTCTTTCAGTGGGATATTATGAGACACTGTCTGTCTGTCTCTCAGTGGGATATTATAAGACACTGTCTCTCTTTCAGTGGGATATTATAAGACACTGTCTGTCTCTCAGTGGGATATTATAAGACACTGTCTGTCTCTCAGTGGGACATTGTAAGACGCTGTCTGTCTCTCAGTGGGACATTGTAAGACACTGCCTGTCTGTCTCTCAGTGGGATATTGTAAGACACTGCCTGTCTGTCTCTCAGTGGGATATTATAGGACACTGTCTGTCTGTCTCTCAGTGGGATATTATAGGACACTGTCTGTCTGTCTCTCAGTGGGATATTATAGGACACTGTCTGTCTGTCTCTCAGTGGGATATTATAAGACACTGTCTGTCTCTCTTTCAGTGGGATATTGTAAGACACTGCCTGTCTGTCTCTCAGTGGGATATTGTAAGACACTGTCTGTCTCTCTTTCAGTGGGATATTGTAAGACACTGTCTGTCTGTCTCTCAGTGGGATACTGTAAGACACTGTCTCTCTTTCAGTGGGATATTATAAGACACTGTCTGTCTCTCAGTGGGATATTATAAGACACTGTCTGTCTGTCTCTCAGTGGGACATTGTAAGACGCTGTCTGTCTCTCAGTGGGACATTGTAAGACGCTGTCTGTCTCTCAGTGGGATATTGTAAGACGCTGTCTGTCTCTCAGTGGGATATTATAAGACGCTGTCTGTCTGTCTCTCAGTGGGATATTGTAAGACACTGTCTGTCTGTCTGTCTGTCTCTCAGTGGGATATTATAAGACACTGTCTGTCTCTCAATGGGATATTATAAGACACTGTCTGTCTCTCTTTCAGTGGGATATTATAAGACACTGTCTGTCTGTCTCTCAGTGGGATATTATAAGACACTGTCTGTCTGTCTCTCAGTGGGATATTATAAGACACTGCCTGTCTATCTGTCTCTCAGTGGGATATTATAAGACTCTGTCTGTCTGTCTCTCAGTGGGATATTATAGGACACTGCCTGTCTGTCTCTCAGTGGGATATTATAAGACACTGCCTGTCTGTCTCTCAGTGGGATATTACAAGACACTGCCAGTCTGTCTCTCAGTGGGATATTATAAGACACTGTCTGTCAGTGGGATATTATAAGACACTGCCTGTCTGTCTCTCAGTGGGATATTATAAGACACTGTCTGTCAGTGGGATATTATAAGACACTGCCTGTCTGTCTCTCAGTGGGATATTATAAGACACTGTCTGTCAGTGGGATATTATAAGACACTGTCTGTCTCTCAGTGGGATATTATAAGACACTGTCTGTCTCTCAGTGGGATATTGTAAGACACTGTCTGTCTCTCAGTGGGATATTGTAAGACACTGTCTGTCTCTCAGTGGGATATTGTAAGACACTGCCTGTCTGTCTCTCAGTGGGATATTGTAAGACACTGTCTGTCTGTCTTTCAGTGGGATATTATGAGACATTGTCTGTCTCTCTTTCAGTGGGATATTATGAGACACTGTCTGTCTGTCTCTCAGTGGGATATTATAAGACACTGTCTCTCTTTCAGTGGGATATTATAAGACACTGTCTGTCTCTCAGTGGGATATTATAAGACACTGTCTGTCTCTCAGTGGGACATTGTAAGACGCTGTCTGTCTCTCAGTGGGACATTGTAAGACACTGCCTGTCTGTCTCTCAGTGGGATATTGTAAGACACTGCCTGTCTGTCTCTCAGTGGGATATTGTAAGACACTGCCTGTCTGTCTCTCAGTGGGATATTATAGGACACTGTCTGTCTGTCTCTCAGTGGGATATTATAGGACACTGTCTGTCTGTCTCTCAGTGGGATATTATAGGACACTGTCTGTCTGTCTCTCAGTGGGATATTATAAGACACTGTCTGTCTCTCTTTCAGTGGGATATTGTAAGACACTGCCTGTCTGTCTCTCAGTGGGATATTGTAAGACACTGTCTGTCTCTCTTTCAGTGGGATATTGTAAGACACTGTCTGTCTGTCTCTCAGTGGGATACTGTAAGACACTGTCTCTCTTTCAGTGGGATATTATAAGACACTGTCTGTCTCTCAGTGGGATATTATAAGACACTGTCTGTCTGTCTCTCAGTGGGACATTGTAAGACGCTGTCTGTCTCTCAGTGGGACATTGTAAGACGCTGTCTGTCTCTCAGTGGGATATTGTAAGACGCTGTCTGTCTCTCAGTGGGATATTATAAGACGCTGTCTGTCTGTCTCTCAGTGGGATATTGTAAGACACTGTCTGTCTGTCTGTCTGTCTCTCAGTGGGATATTATAAGACACTGTCTGTCTCTCAATGGGATATTATAAGACACTGTCTGTCTCTCTTTCAGTGGGATATTATAAGACACTGTCTGTCTGTCTCTCAGTGGGATATTATAAGACACTGTCTGTCTGTCTCTCAGTGGGATATTATAAGACACTGCCTGTCTATCTGTCTCTCAGTGGGATATTATAAGACTCTGTCTGTCTGTCTCTCAGTGGGATATTATAGGACACTGCCTGTCTGTCTCTCAGTGGGATATTATAAGACACTGCCTGTCTGTCTCTCAGTGGGATATTACAAGACACTGCCAGTCTGTCTCTCAGTGGGATATTATAAGACACTGTCTGTCAGTGGGATATTATAAGACACTGCCTGTCTGTCTCTCAGTGGGATATTATAAGACACTGTCTGTCAGTGGGATATTATAAGACACTGCCTGTCTGTCTCTCAGTGGGATATTATAAGACACTGTCTGTCAGTGGGATATTATAAGACACTGTCTGTCTCTCAGTGGGATATTATAAGACACTGTCTGTCTCTCAGTGGGATATTATAAGACACTGTCTCTCAGTGGGATATTATAAGACACTGTCTGTCTCTCAGTGGGATATTGTAAGACACTGTCTGTCTCTCAGTGGGATATTGTAAGACACTGTCTGTCTCTCAGTGGGATATTATAAGACACTGTCTGTCAGTGGGATATTATAAGACACTGCCAGTCTGTCTCTCAGTGGGATATTATAAGACACTATCTGTCAGTGGGATATTATAAGACACTGCCTGTCTGTCTCTCAGTGGGATATTATAAGACACTGCCTGTCTGTCTCTCAGTGGGATATTATAAGACACTGTCTGTCAGTGGGATATTATAAGACACTGCCAGTCTGTCTCTCAGTGGGATATTATAAGACACTATCTGTCAGTGGGATATTATAAGACACTGCCTGTCTGTCTCTCAGTGGGATATTGTAAGACACTGCCTGTCTGTCTCTCAGTGGGATATTATAAGACACTGCCTGTCTGTCTCTCAGTGGGATATTATAAGACACTGCCAGTCTGTCTCTCAGTGGGATATTCTAAGACACTGTCTGTCAGTGGGATATTATAAGACACTGCCTGTCTGTCTCTCAGTGGGATATTATAAGACACTGTCTGTCAGTGGGATATTATAAGACACTGTCTGTCTGTCTCTCAGTGGGATATTATAAGACACTGCCTGTCTGTCTGTCTCTCAGTGGGATATTATAAGACTCTGTCTGTCTGTCTCTCAGTGGGATATTATAAGAATCTGTCTGTCTGTCTCTCAGTGGGATATTATAGGACACTGTCTGTCTGTCTCTCAGTGGGATATTATAAGACACTGCCTGTCTGTCTCTCAGTGGGATATTACAAGACACTGCCAGTCTGTCTCTCAGTGGGATATTATAAGACACTGTCTGTCAGTGGGATATTATAAGACACTGCCTGTCTGTCTCTCAGTGGGATATTATAAGACACTGTCTGTCAGTGGGATATTATAAGACACTGCCTGTCTGTCTCTCAGTGGGATATTATAAGACACTGTCTGTCAGTGGGATATTATAAGACACTGCCAGTCTGTCTCTCAGTGGGATATTATAAGACACTGTCTGTCAGTGGGATATTATAAGACACTGCCTGTCTGTCTCTCAGTGGGATATTATAAGACACTATCTCTCAGTGGGATATTATAAGACACTGTCTGTCAGTGGGATATTATAAGACACTGTCTGTCTGTCTCTCAGTGGGATATTATAAGACAATGTCTGTCTCTCAGTGGGATATTATAAGACACTGTCTGTCTCTCAGTGGGATATTATAAGACACTGTCTGTCTCTCTCAGTGGGATATTATAAGACACTGTCTGTCTCTCAGTGGGATATTATAAGACACTGTCTCTCAGTGGGATATTATAAGACACTGCCTGTCTGTCTCTCAGTGGGATATTGTAAGACACTGCCTGTCTGTCTCTCAGTGGGATATTGTAAGACACTGCCTGTCTGTCTCTCAGTGGGATATTGTAAGACACTGCCTGTCTGTCTCTCAGTGGGATATTGTAAGACACTGCCTGTCTGTCTCTCAGTGGGATATTGTAAGACACTGCCTGTCTGTCTCTCAGTGGGATATTGTAAGACACTGCCTGTCTGTCTCTCAGTGGGATATTGTAAGACACTGCCTGTCTGTCTCTCAGTGGGATATTGTAAGACACTGCCTGTCTGTCTCTCAGTGGGATATTGTAAGACACTGCCTGTCTGTCTCTCAGTGGGATATTGTAAGACACTGCCTGTCTGTCTCTCAGTGGGATATTGTAAGACACTGTCTGTCTCTCTTTCAGTGGGATATTGTAAGACACTGCCTGTCTGTCTCTCAGTGGTATATTGTAAGACACTGCCTGTCTGTCTCTCAGTGGGATATTGTAAGACACTGTCTGTCTCTCTTTCAGTGGGATATTGTAAGACACTGTCTGTCTGTCTGTCTCTCAGTGGGATATTATGAGACACTGTCTGTCTCTCTTTCAGTGGGATATTATAAGACACTGTCTGTCTCTCTTTCAGTGGGATATTATAAGACACTGTCTCTCTTTCAGTGGGATATTATAAGACACTGTCTGTCTCTCAGTGGGATATTATAAGACACTGTCTGTCTGTCTCTCAGTGGGATATTATAAAACTCTGTCTGTCTCTCAGTGGGATATTGTAAGACACTGCCTGTCTGTCTCTCAGTGGGATATTGTAAGACACTGCCTGTCTGTCTCTCAGTGGGATATTGTAAGACACTGTCTGTCTCTCTTTCAGTGGGATATTATAAGACACTGTCTCTCTTTCAGTGGGATATTATAAGACACTGCCTGTCTGTCTCTCAGTGGGATATTGTAAGACACTGCCTGTCTGTCTCTCAGTGGGATATTGTAAGACACTGTCTGTCTCTCTTTCAGTGGGATATTGTAAGACACTGTCTGTCTGTCTGTCTCTCAGTGGGATATTATGAGACACTGTCTGTCTCTCTTTCAGTGGGATATTATAAGACACTGTCTGTCTGTCTCTCAGTGGGATATTATAAGACACTGTCTCTCTTTCAGTGGGATATTATAAGACACTGTCTGTCTCTCAGTGGGATATTATAAGACACTGTCTGTCTGTCTCTCAGTGGGATATTATAAAACTCTGTCTGTCTCTCAGTGGGATATTGTAAGACGCTGTCTGTCTCTCAGTGGGATATTGTAAGACGCTGTCTGTCTCTCAGTGGGACATTGTAAGACGCTGTCTGTCTCTCAGTGGGACATTGTAAGACGCTGTCTGTCTCTCAGTGGGATATTGTAAGACGCTGTGCCTGTCTGTCTCTCAGTGGGATATTGTAAGACGCTGTCTGTCTCTCAGTGGGATATTGTAAGACGCTGCCTGTCTGTCTCTCAGTGGGATATTGTAAGACGCTTCCTGTCTGTCTCTCAGTGGGATATTGTAAGACACTGTCTGTCTCTCTTTCAGTGGGATATTGTAAGACACTGTCTGTCTGTCTCTCAGTGGGATATTATGAGACACTGTCTGTCTCTCTTTCAGTGGGATATTATAAGACACTGTCTGTCTGTCTCTCAGTGGGATATTATAAGACACTGTCTGTCTCTCAGTGGGATATTATAAGACGCTGTCTGTCTGTCTCTCAGTGGGATATTATGAGACACTGTCTGTCTCTCTTTCAGTGGGATATTATAAGACACTGTCTGTCTGTCTCTCAGTGGGATATTATAAGACACTGTCTGTCTGTCTCTCAGTGGGATATTATAAGACACTGTCTGTCTCTCAGTGGGATATTATAAGACGCTGTCTGTCTGTCTCTCAGTGGGATATTATAAGACACTGTCTGTCTCTCTTTCAGTGGGATATTATAAGACACTGTCTGTCTGTCTCTCAGTGGGATATTATAAGACACTGTCTGTCTGTCTCTCAGTGGGATATTATAAGACACTGTCTGTCTCTCAGTGGGATATTGTAAGACGCTGTCTGTCTCTCAGTGGGATATTATAAGACACTGTCTGTCTCTCAGTGGGATATTGTAAGACACTGCCTGTCTGTCTCTCAGTGGGATATTGTAAGACACTGCCTGTCTGTCTCTCAGTGGGATATTGTAAGACACTGCCTGTCTGTCTCTCAGTGGGATATTGTAAGACACTGCCTGTCTGTCTCTCAGTGGGATATTGTAAGACACTGCCTGTCTGTCTCTCAGTGGGATATTATAAGACACTGTCTGTCTCTCTTTCAGTGGGATATTATAAGACACTGTCTGTCTCTCTTTCAGTGGGATATTGTAAGACACTGCCTGTCTGTCTCTCAGTGGGATATTGTAAGACACTGCCTGTCTGTCTCTCAGTGGGATATTGTAAGACACTGCCTGTCTGTCTCTCAGTGGGATATTGTAAGACACTGCCTGTCTGTCTCTCAGTGGGATATTATAGGACACTGTCTGTCTGTCTCTCAGTGGGATATTATAGGACACTGTCTGTCTGTCTCTCAGTGGGATATTATAAGACACTGTCTGTCTCTCAGTGGGATATTGTAAGACACTGTCTGTCTCTCAGTGGGATATTGTAAGACACTGTCTGTCTCTCAGTGGGATATTGTAAGACACTGCCTGTCTGTCTCTCAGTGGGATATTGTAAGACACTGCCTGTCTGTCTCTCAGTGGGATATTATGAGACATTGTCTGTCTCTCTTTCAGTGGGATATTATGAGACACTGTCTGTCTGTCTCTCAGTGGGATATTATGAGACACTGTCTGTCTGTCTCTCAGTGGGATATTATAAGACACTGTCTCTCTTTCAGTGGGATATTATAAGACACTGTCTGTCTCTCAGTGGGATATTGTAAGACACTGTCTGTCTCTCAGTGGGATATTGTAAGACACTGTCTGTCTCTCAGTGGGATATTGTAAGACACTGCCTGTCTGTCTCTCAGTGGGATATTGTAAGACACTGTCTGTCTGTCTTTCAGTGGGATATTATGAGACATTGTCTGTCTCTCTTTCAGTGGGATATTATGAGACACTGTCTGTCTGTCTCTCAGTGGGATATTATAAGACACTGTCTCTCTTTCAGTGGGATATTATAAGACACTGTCTGTCTCTCAGTGGGATATTATAAGACACTGTCTGTCTCTCAGTGGGACATTGTAAGACGCTGTCTGTCTCTCAGTGGGACATTGTAAGACACTGCCTGTCTGTCTCTCAGTGGGATATTGTAAGACACTGCCTGTCTGTCTCTCAGTGGGATATTGTAAGACACTGCCTGTCTGTCTCTCAGTGGGATATTATAGGACACTGTCTGTCTGTCTCTCAGTGGGATATTATAGGACACTGTCTGTCTGTCTCTCAGTGGGATATTATAGGACACTGTCTGTCTGTCTCTCAGTGGGATATTATAAGACACTGTCTGTCTCTCTTTCAGTGGGATATTGTAAGACACTGCCTGTCTGTCTCTCAGTGGGATATTGTAAGACACTGTCTGTCTCTCTTTCAGTGGGATATTGTAAGACACTGTCTGTCTGTCTCTCAGTGGGATACTATAAGACACTGTCTCTCTTTCAGTGGGATATTATAAGACACTGTCTGTCTCTCAGTGGGATATTATAAGACACTGTCTGTCTGTCTCTCAGTGGGACATTGTAAGACGCTGTCTGTCTCTCAGTGGGACATTGTAAGACGCTGTCTGTCTCTCAGTGGGATATTGTAAGACGCTGTCTGTCTCTCAGTGGGATATTATAAGACGCTGTCTGTCTGTCTCTCAGTGGGATATTGTAAGACACTGTCTGTCTGTCTGTCTGTCTCTCAGTGGGATATTATAAGACACTGTCTGTCTCTCAATGGGATATTATAAGACACTGTCTGTCTCTCTTTCAGTGGGATATTATAAGACACTGTCTGTCTGTCTCTCAGTGGGATATTATAAGACACTGTCTGTCTGTCTCTCAGTGGGATATTATAAGACACTGCCTGTCTATCTGTCTCTCAGTGGGATATTATAAGACTCTGTCTGTCTGTCTCTCAGTGGGATATTATAGGACACTGCCTGTCTGTCTCTCAGTGGGATATTATAAGACACTGCCTGTCTGTCTCTCAGTGGGATATTACAAGACACTGCCAGTCTGTCTCTCAGTGGGATATTATAAGACACTGTCTGTCAGTGGGATATTATAAGACACTGCCTGTCTGTCTCTCAGTGGGATATTATAAGACACTGTCTGTCAGTGGGATATTATAAGACACTGCCTGTCTGTCTCTCAGTGGGATATTATAAGACACTGTCTGTCAGTGGGATATTATAAGACACTGTCTGTCTCTCAGTGGGATATTATAAGACACTGTCTGTCTCTCAGTGGGATATTATAAGACACTGTCTCTCAGTGGGATATTATAAGACACTGTCTGTCTCTCAGTGGGATATTGTAAGACACTGTCTGTCTCTCAGTGGGATATTGTAAGACACTGTCTGTCTCTCAGTGGGATATTATAAGACACTGTCTGTCAGTGGGATATTATAAGACACTGCTAGTCTGTCTCTCAGTGGGATATTATAAGACACTATCTGTCAGTGGGATATTATAAGACACTGCCTGTCTGTCTCTCAGTGGGATATTATAAGACACTGCCTGTCTGTCTCTCAGTGGGATATTATAAGACACTGTCTGTCAGTGGGATATTATAAGACACTGCCAGTCTGTCTCTCAGTGGGATATTATAAGACACTATCTGTCAGTGGGATATTATAAGACACTGCCTGTCTGTCTCTCAGTGGGATATTGTAAGACACTGCCTGTCTGTCTCTCAGTGGGATATTATAAGACACTGCCTGTCTGTCTCTCAGTGGGATATTATAAGACACTGCCAGTCTGTCTCTCAGTGGGATATTCTAAGACACTGTCTGTCAGTGGGATATTATAAGACACTGCCTGTCTGTCTCTCAGTGGGATATTATAAGACACTGTCTGTCAGTGGGATATTATAAGACACTGTCTGTCTGTCTCTCAGTGGGATATTATAAGACACTGCCTGTCTGTCTGTCTCTCAGTGGGATATTATAAGACTCTGTCTGTCTGTCTCTCAGTGGGATATTATAAGAATCTGTCTGTCTGTCTCTCAGTGGGATATTATAGGACACTGTCTGTCTGTCTCTCAGTGGGATATTATAAGACACTGCCTGTCTGTCTCTCAGTGGGATATTACAAGACACTGCCAGTCTGTCTCTCAGTGGGATATTATAAGACACTGTCTGTCAGTGGGATATTATAAGACACTGCCTGTCTGTCTCTCAGTGGGATATTATAAGACACTGTCTGTCAGTGGGATATTATAAGACACTGCCTGTCTGTCTCTCAGTGGGATATTATAAGACACTGTCTGTCAGTGGGATATTATAAGACACTGCCAGTCTGTCTCTCAGTGGGATATTATAAGACACTGTCTGTCAGTGGGATATTATAAGACACTGCCTGTCTGTCTCTCAGTGGGATATTATAAGACACTATCTCTCAGTGGGATATTATAAGACACTGTCTGTCAGTGGGATATTATAAGACACTGTCTGTCTGTCTCTCAGTGGGATATTATAAGACAATGTCTGTCTCTCAGTGGGATATTATAAGACACTGTCTGTCTCTCAGTGGGATATTATAAGACACTGTCTGTCTCTCTCAGTGGGATATTATAAGACACTGTCTGTCTCTCAGTGGGATATTATAAGACACTGTCTCTCAGTGGGATATTATAAGACACTGCCTGTCTGTCTCTCAGTGGGATATTGTAAGACACTGCCTGTCTGTCTCTCAGTGGGATATTGTAAGACACTGCCTGTCTGTCTCTCAGTGGGATATTGTAAGACACTGCCTGTCTGTCTCTCAGTGGGATATTGTAAGACACTGCCTGTCTGTCTCTCAGTGGGATATTGTAAGACACTGCCTGTCTGTCTCTCAGTGGGATATTGTAAGACACTGCCTGTCTGTCTCTCAGTGGGATATTGTAAGACACTGCCTGTCTGTCTCTCAGTGGGATATTGTAAGACACTGCCTGTCTGTCTCTCAGTGGGATATTGTAAGACACTGCCTGTCTGTCTCTCAGTGGGATATTGTAAGACACTGTCTGTCTCTCTTTCAGTGGGATATTGTAAGACACTGCCTGTCTGTCTCTCAGTGGTATATTGTAAGACACTGCCTGTCTGTCTCTCAGTGGGATATTGTAAGACACTGTCTGTCTCTCTTTCAGTGGGATATTGTAAGACACTGTCTGTCTGTCTGTCTCTCAGTGGGATATTATGAGACACTGTCTGTCTCTCTTTCAGTGGGATATTATAAGACACTGTCTGTCTCTCTTTCAGTGGGATATTATAAGACACTGTCTCTCTTTCAGTGGGATATTATAAGACACTGTCTGTCTCTCAGTGGGATATTATAAGACACTGTCTGTCTGTCTCTCAGTGGGATATTATAAAACTCTGTCTGTCTCTCAGTGGGATATTGTAAGACACTGCCTGTCTGTCTCTCAGTGGGATATTGTAAGACACTGCCTGTCTGTCTCTCAGTGGGATATTGTAAGACACTGTCTGTCTCTCTTTCAGTGGGATATTATAAGACACTGTCTCTCTTTCAGTGGGATATTATAAGACACTGCCTGTCTGTCTCTCAGTGGGATATTGTAAGACACTGCCTGTCTGTCTCTCAGTGGGATATTGTAAGACACTGTCTGTCTCTCTTTCAGTGGGATATTGTAAGACACTGTCTGTCTGTCTGTCTCTCAGTGGGATATTATGAGACACTGTCTGTCTCTCTTTCAGTGGGATATTATAAGACACTGTCTGTCTGTCTCTCAGTGGGATATTATAAGACACTGTCTCTCTTTCAGTGGGATATTATAAGACACTGTCTGTCTCTCAGTGGGATATTATAAGACACTGTCTGTCTGTCTCTCAGTGGGATATTATAAAACTCTGTCTGTCTCTCAGTGGGATATTGTAAGACGCTGTCTGTCTCTCAGTGGGATATTGTAAGACGCTGTCTGTCTCTCAGTGGGACATTGTAAGACGCTGTCTGTCTCTCAGTGGGACATTGTAAGACGCTGTCTGTCTCTCAGTGGGATATTGTAAGACGCTGTGCCTGTCTGTCTCTCAGTGGGATATTGTAAGACGCTGTCTGTCTCTCAGTGGGATATTGTAAGACGCTGCCTGTCTGTCTCTCAGTGGGATATTGTAAGACGCTTCCTGTCTGTCTCTCAGTGGGATATTGTAAGACACTGTCTGTCTCTCTTTCAGTGGGATATTGTAAGACACTGTCTGTCTGTCTCTCAGTGGGATATTATGAGACACTGTCTGTCTCTCTTTCAGTGGGATATTATAAGACACTGTCTGTCTGTCTCTCAGTGGGATATTATAAGACACTGTCTGTCTCTCAGTGGGATATTATAAGACGCTGTCTGTCTGTCTCTCAGTGGGATATTATGAGACACTGTCTGTCTCTCTTTCAGTGGGATATTGTAAGACACTGTCTGTCTGTCTGTCTCTCAGTGGGATATTATGAGACACTGTCTGTCTCTCTTTCAGTGGGATATTATAAGACACTGTCTGTCTCTCTTTCAGTGGGATATTATAAGACACTGTCTGTCTCTCAGTGGGATATTATAAGACACTGTCTGTCTGTCTCTCAGTGGGATATTATAAAACTCGGTCTGTCTCTCAGTGGGATATTGTAAGACACTGCCTGTCTGTCTCTCAGTGGGATATTGTAAGACACTGCCTGTCTGTCTCTCAGTGGGATATTGTAAGACACTGTCTGTCTCTCTTTCAGTGGGATATTATAAGACACTGTCTCTCTTTCAGTGGGATATTATAAGACACTGCCTGTCTGTCTCTCAGTGGGATATTGTAAGACACTGCCTGTCTGTCTCTCAGTGGGATATTGTAAGACACTGTCTGTCTCTCTTTCAGTGGGATATTGTAAGACACTGTCTGTCTGTCTGTCTCTCAGTGGGATATTATGAGACACTGTCTGTCTCTCTTTCAGTGGGATATTATAAGACACTGTCTGTCTGTCTCTCAGTGGGATATTATAAGACACTGTCTCTCTTTCAGTGGGATATTATAAGACACTGTCTGTCTCTCAGTGGGATATTATAAGACACTGTCTGTCTGTCTCTCAGTGGGATATTATAAAACTCTGTCTGTCTCTCAGTGGGATATTGTAAGACGCTGTCTGTCTCTCAGTGGGATATTGTAAGACGCTGTCTGTCTCTCAGTGGGACATTGTAAGACGCTGTCTGTCTCTCAGTGGGACATTGTAAGACGCTGTCTGTCTCTCAGTGGGATATTGTAAGACGCTGTGCCTGTCTGTCTCTCAGTGGGATATTGTAAGACGCTGTCTGTCTCTCAGTGGGATATTGTAAGACGCTGCCTGTCTGTCTCTCAGTGGGATATTGTAAGACGCTTCCTGTCTGTCTCTCAGTGGGATATTGTAAGACACTGTCTGTCTCTCTTTCAGTGGGATATTGTAAGACACTGTCTGTCTGTCTCTCAGTGGGATATTATGAGACACTGTCTGTCTCTCTTTCAGTGGGATATTATAAGACACTGTCTGTCTGTCTCTCAGTGGGATATTATAAGACACTGTCTGTCTCTCAGTGGGATATTATAAGACGCTGTCTGTCTGTCTCTCAGTGGGATATTATGAGACACTGTCTGTCTCTCTTTCAGTGGGATATTATAAGACACTGTCTGTCTGTCTCTCAGTGGGATATTATAAGACACTGTCTGTCTCTCAGTGGGATATTGTAAGACGCTGTCTGTCTCTCAGTGGGATATTATAAGACACTGTCTGTCTCTCTTTCAGTGGGATATTATAAGACACTGTCTGTCTGTCTCTCAGTGGGATATTATAAGACACTGTCTGTCTGTCTCTCAGTGGGATATTATAAGACACTGTCTGTCTCTCAGTGGGATATTGTAAGACGCTGTCTGTCTCTCAGTGGGATATTATAAGACACTGTCTGTCTCTCAGTGGGATATTGTAAGACACTGCCTGTCTGTCTCTCAGTGGGATATTGTAAGACACTGCCTGTCTGTCTCTCAGTGGGATATTGTAAGACACTGCCTGTCTGTCTCTCAGTGGGATATTGTAAGACACTGCCTGTCTGTCTCTCAGTGGGATATTGTAAGACACTGCCTGTCTGTCTCTCAGTGGGATATTATAAGACACTGTCTGTCTCTCTTTCAGTGGGATATTATAAGACACTGTCTGTCTCTCTTTCAGTGGGATATTGTAAGACACTGCCTGTCTGTCTCTCAGTGGGATATTGTAAGACACTGCCTGTCTGTCTCTCAGTGGGATATTGTAAGACACTGCCTGTCTGTCTCTCAGTGGGATATTGTAAGACACTGCCTGTCTGTCTCTCAGTGGGATATTATAAGACACTGTCTGTCTCTCTTTCAGTGGGATATTGTAAGACACTGTCTGTCTGTCTCTCAGTGGGTTATTGTAAGACACTGCCTGTCTGTCTCTCAGTGGGATATTGTAAGACACTGCCTGTCTGTCTCTCAGTGGGATATTATAAGACACTGTCTGTCTCTCTTTCAGTGGGATATTATAAGACACTGTCTGTCTCTCAGTGGGATATTGTAAGACACTGCCTGTCTGTCTCTCAGTGGGATATTGTAAGACACTGCCTGTCTGTCTCTCAGTGGGATATTGTAAGACACTGTCTGTCTCTCTTTCAGTGGGATATTGTAAGACACTGTCTGTCTGTCTCTCAGTGGGTTATTATGAGACACTGTCTGTCTCTCTTTCAGTGGGATATTATAAGACACTGTCTGTCTGTCTCTCAGTGGGACATTGTAAGACGCTGTCTGTCTCTCAGTGGGACATTGTAAGACGCTGTCTGTCTCTCAGTGGGACATTGTAAGACGCTGTCTGTCTCTCAGTGGGATATTGTAAGACACTGCCTGTCTGTCTCTCAGTGGGATATTGTAAGACACTGCCTGTCTGTCTCTCAGTGGGATATTGTAAGACACTGCCTGTCTGTCTCTCAGTGGGATATTGTAAGACACTGCCTGTCTGTCTCTCAGTGGGATATTGTAAGACACTGCCTGTCTGTCTCTCAGTGGGATATTGTAAGACACTGCCTGTCTGTCTCTCAGTGGGATATTGTAAGACACTGCCTGTCTGTCTCTCAGTGGGATATTGTAAGACACTGTCTGTCTCTCTTTCAGTGGGATATTGTAAGACACTGCCTGTCTGTCTCTCAGTGGGATATTGTAAGACGCTGTCTGTCAGTGGGATATTATAAGACACTGTCTGTCTCTCAGTGGGATATTATAAGACACTGTCTGTCTCTCAGTGGGATATTGTAAGACACTGTCTGTCTCTCAGTGGGATATTGTAAGACACTGTCTGTCTCTCAGTGGGATATTGTAAGACACTGCCTGTCTGTCTCTCAGTGGGATATTGTAAGACACTGCCTGTCTGTCTCTCAGTGGGATATTGTAAGACACTGCCTGTCTGTCTCTCAGTGGGATATTGTAAGACGCTGTCTGTCAGTGGGATATTATAAGACACTGTCTGTCTCTCAGTGGGATATTATAAGACACTGTCTGTCTCTCAGTGGGATATTGTAAGACACTGTCTGTCTCTCAGTGGGATATTGTAAGACACTGTCTGTCTCTCAGTGGGATATTGTAAGACACTGCCTGTCTGTCTCTCAGTGGGATATTGTAAGACACTGCCTGTCTGTCTCTCAGTGGGATATTGTAAGACACTGCCTGTCTGTCTCTCAGTGGGATATTGTAAGACGCTGTCTGTCAGTGGGATATTATAAGACACTGTCTGTCTCTCAGTGGGATATTATAAGACACTGTCTGTCTCTCAGTGGGATATTGTAAGACACTGTCTGTCTCTCAGTGGGATATTGTAAGACACTGTCTGTCTCTCAGTGGGATATTGTAAGACACTGCCTGTCTGTCTCTCAGTGGGATATTGTAAGACACTGCCTGTCTGTCTCTCAGTGGGATATTGTAAGACACTGCCTGTCTGTCTCTCAGTGGGATATTGTAAGACACTGCCTGTCTGTCTCTCAGTGGGATATTGTAAGACACTGCCTGTCTGTCTCTCAGTGGGATATTGTAAGACACTGCCTGTCTCTCTCTCAGTGGGATATTGTAAGACACTGCCTGTCTGTCTCTCAGTGGGATATTATAAGACACTGTCTGTCTCTCTTTCAGTGGGATATTATAAGACACTGTCTGTCTCTCTTTCAGTGGGATATTATAAGACACTGTCTGTCTCTCTTTCAGTGGGATATTATAAGACACTGCCTGTCTGTCTCTCAGTGGGATATTGTAAGACACTGCCTGTCTCTCTCTCAGTGGGATATTGTAAGACACTGCCTGTCTCTCTTTCAGTGGGATATTATAAGACACTGTCTGTCTCTCTTTCAGTGGGATATTATAAGACACTGTCTGTCTCTCTTTCAGTGGGATATTATAAGACACTGTCTGTCTCTCTTTCAGTGGGATATTATAAGACACTGCCTGTCTGTCTCTCTTTCAGTGGGATATTATAAGACACTGTCTGTCTCTCAGTGGGATATTGTAAGACACTGCCTGTCTGTCTCTCAGTGGGATATTGTAAGACACTGTCTGTCTCTCTTTCAGTGGGATATTGTAAGACACTGTCTGTCTGTCTGTCTGTCTCTCAGTGGGATATTATGAGACACTGTCTGTCTCTCTTTCAGTGGGATATTATAAGACACTGTCTGTCTGTCTCTCAGTGGGATATTATAAGACACTGTCTCTCTTTCAGTGGGATATTATAAGACACTGTCTGTCTCTCAGTGGGATATTATAAAACTCTGTCTGTCTCTCAGTGGGACATTGTAAGACGCTGTCTCTCTTTCAGTGGGATATTATAAGACACTGTCTGTCTCTCAGTGGGATATTATAAGACGCTGTCTGTCTGTCTCTCAGTGGGATATTATAAAACTCTGTCTGTCTCTCAGTGGGATATTGTAAGACGCTGTCTGTCTCAGTGGGATATTGTAAGACGCTGTCTGTCTCTCAGTGGGACATTGTAAGACGCTGTCTGTCTCTCAGTGGGATATTGTAAGACGCTGTCTGTCTCTCAGTGGGATATTGTAAGACGCTGTCTGTCTCTCAGTGGGATATTGTAAGACGCTGCCTGTCTGTCTCTCAGTGGGATATTGTAAGACGCTTCCTGTCTGTCTCTCAGTGGGATATTGTAAGACACTGTCTGTCTCTCTTTCAGTGGGATATTGTAAGACACTGTCTGTCTGTCTCTCAGTGGGATATTATGTGACACTGTCTGTCTCTCTTTCAGTGGGATATTATAAGACACTGTCTGTCTGTCTCTCAGTGGGATATTATAAGACACTGTCTGTCTCTCAGTGGGATATTATAAGACGCTGTCTGTCTGTCTCTCAGTGGGATATTATGAGACACTGTCTGTCTCTCTTTCAGTGGGATATTATAAGACACTGTCTGTCTGTCTCTCAGTGGGATATTATAAGACACTGTCTGTCTCTCAGTGGGATATTGTAAGACGCTGTCTGTCTCTCAGTGGGATATTATAAGACACTGTCTGTCTCTCTTTCAGTGGGATATTATAAGACACTGTCTGTCTGTCTCTCAGTGGGATATTATAAGACACTGTCTGTCTCTCAGTGGGATATTGTAAGACACTGTCTGTCTGTCTCTCAGTGGGATATTATGAGACACTGTCTGTCTCTCTTTCAGTGGGATATTATAAGACACTGTCTGTCTCTCAGTGGGATATTGTAAGACGCTGTCTGTCTCTCAGTGGGATATTATAAGACACTGTCTGTCTCTCAGTGGGATATTATAAGACGCTGTCTGTCTGTCTCTCAGTGGGATATTATAAGACGCTGTCTGTCTGTCTCTCAGTGGGACATTGTAAGACGCTGTCTGTCTCTCAGTGGGACATTGTAAGACGCTGTCTGTCTCTCAGTGGGACATTGTAAGACGCTGTCTGTCTCTCAGTGGGATATTGTAAGACACTACCTGTCCGTCTCTCAGTGGGATATTGTAAGACACTGCCTGTCTGTCTCTCAGTGGGATATTGTAAGACACTGCCTGTCTGTCTCTCAGTGGGATATTGTAAGACACTGCCTGTCTGTCTCTTAGTGGTATATTGTAAGACACTGCCTGTCTGTCTCTCAGTGGGATATTGTAAGACACTGCCTGTCTGTCTCTCAGTGGGATATTGTAAGACACTGCCTGTCTGTCTCTCAGTGGGATATTATAAGACACTGTCTGTCTCTCTTTCAGTGGGATATTATAAGACACTGTCTGTCTCTCAGTGGGATATTGTAAGACACTGCCTGTCTGTCTCTCAGTGGGATATTGTAAGACACTGCCTGTCTGTCTCTCAGTGGGATATTGTAAGACACTGTCTGTCTCTCTTTCAGTGGGATATTGTAAGACTCTGTCTGTCTGTCTCTCAGTGGGATATTATGAGACACTGTCTGTCTCTCTTTCAGTGGGATATTATAAGACACTGTCTGTCTGTCTCTCAGTGGGATATTATAAGACACTGTCTCTCTTTCAGTGGGATATTATAAGACACTGTCTGTCTCTCAGTGGGATATTATAAGACACTGTCTGTCTGTCTCTCAGTGGGATATTATAAAACTCTGTCTGTCTCTCAGTGGGATATTGTAAGACGCTGTCTGTCTCTCAGTGGGACATTGTAAGACGCTGTCTGTCTCTCAGTGGGATATTGTAAGACACTGTCTGTCTGTCTCTCAGTGGGATATTATGAGACACTGTCTGTCTCTCTTTCAGTGGGATATTATAAGACACTGTCTGTCTCTCAGTGGGATATTGTAAGACGCTGTCTGTCTCTCAGTGGGATATTATAAGACACTGTCTGTCTCTCAGTGGGATATTATAAGACGCTGTCTGTCTGTCTCTCAGTGGGATATTATAAGACGCTGTCTGTCTGTCTCTCAGTGGGACATTGTAAGACGCTGTCTGTCTCTCAGTGGGACATTGTAAGACGCTGTCTGTCTCTCAGTGGGACATTGTAAGACGCTGTCTGTCTCTCAGTGGGATATTGTAAGACGCTGCCTGTCTGTCTCTCAGTGGGATATTGTAAGACGCTGCCTGTCTGTCTCTCAGTGGGATATTGTAAGACACTTCCTGTCTGTCTCTCAGTGGGATATTGTAAGACACTGTCTGTCTCTCTTTCAGTGGGATATTGTAAGACACTGCCTGTCTGTCTCTCAGTGGGATATTATAAGACACTGTCTCTCTTTCAGTGGGATATTATAAGACACTGTCTGTCTCTCACTGGGATATTATAAGACACTGTCTGTCTGTCTCTCAGTGGGATATTGTAAGACGCTGTCTGTCTCTCAGTGGGACATTGTAAGACGCTGTCTGTCTCTCAGTGGGACATTGTAAGACACTGCCTGTCTGTCTCTCAGTGGGATATTGTAAGACACTGCCTGTCTGTCTCTCAGTGGGATATTGTAAGACACTGCCTGTCTGTCTCTCAGTGGGATATTGTAAGACACTGCCTGTCTGTCTCTCAGTGGGATATTGTAAGACACTGCCTGTCTGTCTCTCAGTGGGATATTGTAAGACACTGCCTGTCTGTCTCTCAGTGGGATATTGTAAGACACTGCCTGTCTGTCTCTCAGTGGGATATTATAAGACACTGTCTGTCTCTCTTTCAGTGGGATATTATAAGACACTGTCTGTCTCTCTTTCAGTGGGATATTGTAAGACACTGCCTGTCTGTCTCTCAGTGGGATATTGTAAGACACTGCCTGTCTGTCTCTCAGTGGGATATTGTAAGACACTGCCTGTCTGTCTCTCAGTGGGATATTGTAAGACACTGCCTGTCTGTCTCTCAGTGGGATATTGTAAGACACTGCCTGTCTGTCTCTCAGTGGGATATTATAAGACACTGTCTGTCTCTCTTTCAGTGGGATATTATAAGACACTGTCTGTCTCTCAGCGGGATATTGTAAGACACTGCCTGTCTGTCTCTCAGTGGGATATTGTAAGACACTGCCTGTCTGTCTCTCAGTGGGATATTGTAAGACACTGTCTGTCTCTCTTTCAGTGGGATATTGTAAGACACTGTCTGTCTGTCTCTCAGTGGGTTATTATGAGACACTGTCTGTCTCTCTTTCAGTGGGATATTATAAGACACTGTCTGTCTGTCTCTCAGTGGGACATTGTAAGACGCTGTCTGTCTCTCAGTGGGACATTGTAAGACGCTGTCTGTCTCTCAGTGGGACATTGTAAGACGCTGTCTGTCTCTCAGTGGGATATTGTAAGACACTGCCTGTCTGTCTCTCAGTGGGATATTGTAAGACACTGCCTGTCTGTCTCTCAGTGGGATATTGTAAGACACTGCCTGTCTGTCTCTCAGTGGGATATTGTAAGACACTGCCTGTCTGTCTCTCAGTGGGATATTGTAAGACACTGCCTGTCTGTCTCTCAGTGGGATATTGTAAGACACTGCCTGTCTGTCTCTCAGTGGGATATTGTAAGACACTGCCTGTCTGTCTCTCAGTGGGATATTGTAAGACACTGTCTGTCTCTCTTTCAGTGGGATATTGTAAGACACTGCCTGTCTGTCTCTCAGTGGTATATTGTAAGAAACTGTCTGTCTGTCTCTCAGTGGGATATTGTAAGACGCTGTCTGTCAGTGGGATATTATAAGACACTGTCTGTCTCTCAGTGGGATATTATAAGACACTGTCTGTCTCTCAGTGGGATATTGTAAGACACTGTCTGTCTGTCTCTCAGTGGGATATTATAAG
>NC_083582.1:6533377-6535877 GCF_027579695.1 Neoarius graeffei | reverse complement strand
GGCTCATATCTCATGATGCGTTTTGGGTAGAAACAAATTTCCACTATCTCTGAAATCCATGGGTCAAGACGAATGCATCGCACCCTATGCCGTCATATTCTGACTTG
Source organism: Neoarius graeffei (assembly GCF_027579695.1). Lineage (NCBI taxonomy): Eukaryota > Metazoa > Chordata > Actinopteri > Siluriformes > Ariidae > Neoarius > Neoarius graeffei. The sequence continues at coordinate 6,535,770 of NC_083582.1, read as the reverse complement.
AGGATTTTCCGCCATTTTGAATTTTGTTAAAATCAAAGAAATTCGATGGCAACCCATAGAACCGTATGACTAGAGGTTTTCAAATTTGGCAGACTGATTCTAGGCACCCTCAAGGGTCTTGTGACCAAATTTCAACTCACCACCTCAAACTCTCTAGCGCCACCAACAGGTCAAATTCGCAGGTACATTTCTGGTTGTTACTTTTGAACCATACATCTGATCGTCAAAAGCTTAGTATCTCTGGAATGCTTGGGTCAAAATGAATCCAACGCGCCCTGTTTCGTCATATTGCACCTGGTAGATTTTCCGCCATTTTGAATTATGTGAAAATCAATTAAAATGCTACTCCTCCCTCAGTTTTTGACCATTTTCTCCCAAATTTGGTCCATAGCAACGGTGGAGGAAACTGCACAAGAATCTTACACGGATTTTCGAATTTCATAAGCGTTTGGCTGTGGCAGCCAATCAAATTTGGCTGCACAGACGCGAAAGAGGATGTGTGCTCACATCTCGGCCGCCCTTTGGCAGATCTTAACGAAACTTGGTGGCATTATGACAGACACCACCAGAAAGGTCCCCAAAAAACGTGGACCAACTTGGCCGCTAGGGGGCGCTATAACTAGCAAAAATGAATTTTGGCTCATATCTCATGATGCGTTTGGGCTAAAAACAAAATTCCACGATCTCTGGAATCCTTGGTTCAAGCCGAATCCATCGCACCCTATCACGTCATATTCAGCCTTGAGGATTTTCCGCCATTTTGAATTTTGTTAAAATCAATGAAATTCTATGGCAACCCATAGAACCGTCAGACGAGAGGTTGAGAAATTTGGCACACTGATTCTAGGCTCGCTCAAGGTTCTTGTCAGCAAATTTCAACTCACCGCCTCAAACTCTCTAGCGCCACCAACAGGACAAAGTTGGAAGTACATTTCTGCTTGTTACTTTTGAACCGTACGGCTGATTGTCAAAATCTTAGTATTGCTGGAATCCATCGGTCAAACCGAATCCAACCTATCCTATCTCGTCATATTGCACCTGGTAGATTTTCCGCCATTTTGAAATTTGTTAAAATCATGTAAATTGCTACTCCTCCCTCAATTTTTGACCAAATTTGCCCAGACTTGGTTGATAGCATCATTGCACCAAGCCGCACAAAATTTATCCTCAGTCTTTTGAAATTTTTAAACTGTTTGGCCGCAGCAGCCAATGAAACTCAGCTGCGAAGATGTCAAACAGGATGTGAGCTCATATCTCGGCAGCCCTTTGACATTTCTTAACCAACCTTGGTGGGATTATGCCCCACCCCTCCGCAAGCTCTCCTACCAAATTTGGTGCACATTGGCCATTAGGGGGCGCTATAACTATACAAAATATATTTTGGCTCATATGTCATTGAGCTCATATGTCAGCAGTCTTCTAGCACACACACACACACACACACATACACACCAAGTACACTTGAAGTAATTTCAGCCATCACAGTCAATCGAATTTGATGATGAAGCCGCCGAACAACAAATGACCTTGTATCTCAGTCAAACGATGGTATATCGACATGAAACTTCTTGTGTGTGCTCGTGACCATCTGTCTGGCCCAAATGCATTCTGCGAGCCTGACGACTAGGCTCATAGCTTGCTTGGCCCCCTCATTGCTGCTTGCAGCTATATTTATTATTATTATTATTATTATTATTATTATTATTATTCAGTCCACTTCCGCCTCTGCATGTCTATGGCAGCCCATAGAACCGTCTGGTAAAAAGTTGTGAAATTTGGCACACTGATTCTAGACACTCTCACCATTCCTCTCAGCAAATTTCAGGCCTCTACCTCAAACCCGTTAGCGCCACCAACAGGTCAAAGTCGCAGGTACATTTCTGCTTGTAACTTTTGAACCGTTGGTCTGATTTTCAAAAACTTGGTATCTCTGGAATCCTTGGGCCAAGACGAATCCAACGCACCCCATGACGTCATTTAACGCCCATATATTTTTCCCGCCATTTTGAATTTTGTGAATATCAATTAAAATGTTTCAACTCCCTCAATTTTTTACCAATTTCTCCCAAACTTGGAAGATAGCATAAGTGGACCAACCTGGACAAAAGTTATACCCGGTGATTTGAATTTCACAAGCGTTTGGCCGTGGCAGCCAATCAAATTTGGCTGCGCAGATGAAAAACAGGAAGTGCACTCATATCTCGGCGGCCCTTTGGCCTATCTTGACGAAACTTGGTGGGCTTATGCGGCACCCCTTCACAAAGGGCCACAAAAAATTTGGAACAAATTGGCTGCTAGGGGGCGCTATAACTAGGAAAAATGTCTTTTGGCTCATATCTCATGATGCGTTTGGCCTAGAAACAAAATTCCACTATGTCAGGAATTCTTGGCTG